>NC_056729.1:1406278941-1406538941 GCF_019279795.1 Protopterus annectens
ACCCCAAGCAGGAGTAGGAGCTCTACGTGGGGGTCTTATATTCTTTGCCCCTCTAAGGAATTGCTTAAACAAAGGCTGAGAAAATAATGGTGGGTCACAGTCATAGTGAGCAGAGATTGCTGCAGCATGAACCTTTATAGAGGAGAAGGACAAACCTTTGTCCAATAACTCAGTAAGGTATTGAAGCGCCACACATAAATTAGGTTTAGAAACATCAAAGTCCTTTGCTGTACTCCAAAATAAAAATCTCCTCCATTTATCTGCGTAAACTTTCCTTGTACTAGGCCTTCTGGCCTCCAAAATAACATTCAAAACTTGTTGTGGAAGCTGAGACCCTCCAGGGTTTAAACCAGAATATGCCAGGCTGTCAGATGTAGAGAATGAAGTTTGACATTGAGTAAATGACCGTCCTCCTGAGACAGCAGGTGAGGAATCGAAGGCAAAGGCCATGGAGGCTCCTGTACCAGACTTCTCAGTAATGGGTACCAGTGCTGTCGAGGCCAATCTGGAGCTATTAAAATCATGTTTGGCTTGTCCTGTCTGACCTTCAGCAGTACCTTTGGGAGGAGAGGCAGAGGTGGAAAGGCATACACGTGAAGATTGCTCCAATTGAATGAGAGAGCATCCACTTTCCAAGCTGAGGGATGAAACCTTTTTGTGCAAAACTTTGGCAGCTGGTAATTTAGTGGAGAAGCGAACAGATCTATGTCTGGAGTTCCCCATAACACTGTCAACCTCTGGAATACATGAGGATCCAATTTCCACTCGTGGGGATCCATAATTTGTCTGCACAACACATCTGCTAAGAAGTTCTGTGCTCCTGGCAGAAACCTTGCCCGAAGATTTAGCTGTAAACTGAGATCAGTCTCCCACAAAATCATTGCTTGTCTGCATAGAGGATAAGAATGCGTTCCCCCTTGCTTGTTGATGTACCACATGACAGTTGTGTTGTCTGTTTGAATCAACACCTGCCCTGGAAGAAGTAAATCCTTGAAAGCTATCAATGCAAATTGGACTGCTAACATCTCCTTCAAGTTGATATGTAGATGTTGAAGTCTGGCAGGCCACGTGTCTTGTATCCATTTTCCATTTAGATGAGCTCCCCAAGCTTTGTCTGAGGCATCTGTCGTTAAAATCTGACTCGCCTCTGGCCGGGTCACAGAGAGTCCCTTGTTTAGGTGACATTCCTGAGCCCACCACAAAAATTCCTTTTGAATGCAAGGTATTATTTGAATGACAGTGTCCAAATCTTGGCAGTGCTGTGTCCATACATTCTTGAGATACCATTGTAGCTTCCTCATATGCAGTTTGGCATTGGGAAGTACCAGAATACAAGATGCCATGAACCCCAAGGCTTGAAGGACTGTCCTTGCAGTCAGCCTGGACTGATGAGACAACTGGTGGAAGAAAAGAGAAAGATTCTTTTGTTTGTCCGGGGTCAAAAAGGCCATCTTGGATGCTGTATTCAGTCTCACACCCAGAAAGCACATGTCCTGAGAGGGTACTAGACTGGACTTTATTTCGTTCACAGAATACCCCAGGCATCTTAACACTGCCATCACATACTGTAAATGATGAAGAAGTTCGTCCTTTTCTTGGGCCAGTATCAGGCAATCGTCCAAATAAGGATAGATCTGTATTCCTCTTAGCCTGAAGAAAGCTACCACTGGAGCCAGAACCTTCGTGAACACTCTGGGTGCAGTAGATAAGCCAAAGGGCAATGCAGAGAACTGATAATGTGAAGTCCCAGCCCAACGCAGATACTTCCTGCAACTGGGCCTGATAGGAACATGAAGGTAAGCCTCTTTGAGATCCAGAGTCACCATCCAGTGATCTTTGCCCAGCAGAGGTAAAAGCTGTTGTAACGTTAACATTTTGAACTTGGGAATGTCCAGATATGTGTTGAGGATGGATAAATCCAAAATTGGTCTCCACGTGTTTCCTTTCTTTGGTACTAGAAACAGGCGAGAATAAAATCCTAGGCCCACTTCTGGCAGAGGAACCGTTTGTATGGCCCCTATTTGAAGTAGTAAAGAAATTTGCTTGCGAGCCTCTAGTCTTTGCTGAGGAGGAACGTCCGGCATGCCTTTGAAAGGAGGCAAGGTATGGAAATAAAACTTGTAACCCTGGTGTATGATATCCAATACCCATTTGCCTTGGGTAATCAACATCCAATTTTCCTTGAAGAGTGCTAACCTTCCTCCCAAAGGTGCTGCCAGGCAAGAAGGATCTGGCAGCTGAAAAAGTAGGTCATTGGGCCTGCTTACGAAAGGACTGGCCCCTGCCCTCACCCGAAGATTGTGCAGGTGAACTCCCTGTTCTAGGCCTGAAAGAACTCTGAGCTCTGCCCCTACCACGTCTAGATCTACCCCTAGACTGAGAATCATAAGAAGGATCGTCCACCCCTTAGCAGGCCAATTCCTACTAAACTTCGGAGGCTGAACTTGCAAAAAATCCTTAACAGCCTGCATAGACTTAGCCTTGTCTTCTATTTTCTTCAAGACTGATTCCACAGGTGAACCAAACAACACATCAGACTGCAAAGGAGCATCCAAAATCCTTGTCTTAACATGGTCAGATAAATTCTGATCCTTTAACCAGGCGTGCCTGCGAAGAACTGAGCCAGTGGCAGCCACCCTAGACGAGGCCTGCACAGCATCAAAACCACACTGTAATGAATGCTTACCCACTTGTTCAGAGACATGCACCAAATCTTGCAACTCTTTACACTCAATGCCTTCCAGAGCATCCACCTTAGACTTCAATTGAGAAAGAAGAAAGTTTTGATATTTCAACATATGAAACTGGCAATTCAGAGCCCTCATAGCTAAGGTAGAAGATGTATAGACCTTCTTTCCCCATCTATCCAAAGCTCTGGCTTCTTTATCTAGAGGAACCGGATTTTTACAACAGAGGCCTTGACACCCTTAGGTCCCTGACTAATAGTTTCTGGGTCCGCCCTAGGACTCTTATAAAGATATTTATGAGCCTCAGGCACCCTGTAATACCTATCCGGTTTAACAGGAGCAGGAGGCAGAGAATCAGGATTAAGTGAAGCCTCTGCAAACACATCTTCCACAACATCCAGAACAGGGGTATAGCCAAGGGCCTATGCTGGGGTAACAGCAAAACTCCCTAAGCCTTTTCCTAGAATCAGAGAAGTCCTGACCTTCCCACTTAAAATGTTCCCTCATAGAATGAAGTGTCTCTGAAAAGAAAAATCCTCTGGAGGAGAAGCAGAAGGAGTGGAATCATCTGCATCAGAATCAGAATAAGGAGAATACTCCTGCAAGTCTTCAGCTGAAGACTCTGAAATATCGAAGCCTGCTCAAAACTTCCCAACTCTGGCTCCACCCTAGGCCTCTTATCAGGAGGGGCATAGAACCTCTAATCAGAGTAATTAAATCTTCTGCCATTTTAAGCATGTGCTTCTTAGGCACAGACCCTGCTGAACTAGGAGTGACACCAACAGAAGCTGAAACTGGCCTGCCTCTGGGAGAAGCCTTGGAAACAGAAGGAGAAGGCCTAACCACCCTAGGAAGGGAGGGAGTACAGTAACTTGGGAAGCCCCTTCAGCCTGACCTGCCTCCTGAGAGACCACCTCCTGCAAAATCAAAGTCTCCCCCTGAGACTCCAGAGAAGTCTCCGTCGGAACCACCGGTTCCACTGAAACCTCTAAAGAACCGGCGTCCGGAACGGACGACTCATCTTGCCTGGGTTTAACTGTTTTGTCTTTGCGCTTCTTCATGAAGCGGGCGCCGGAGAATCCGGCGGCATATTATAATTGCACCGCTTCCCAAAGACCAGCCTAGCACAATCCAACCTTCGCTTAATAGTGCGTTTATTGAACCTAGCACAAAAGCGACACCCAACAACGTCGTGCTCAGGCCCCAAACAAGGAATACACAAAGAATGATAATCCCTATGCGGTATCTGTTTCCCACAAGAAATACAGTTATTCACTTTTTCTGACATCCGGTAAAACACTGAGGCAAGAAAAAAACAAAATAATCCCCAACGGGGTACTTAGCCAACTTGGATTCGGTCTGAAACTCCGAATTCGAAAAATTTCAGAACGCCGAACGGCACTTGCAACGCTGCTTCTGCATCGGACCATGCAGCAAAAAAGACTGAGGAAATGACGTCGGTCATGCGCTTTTGTACCCTGACGTCCTGATGTCAGTTTTAAGCGCCTTGACCGACGTCAGCCTAATACTTTGGTATTCGGGCCGACCGAGGACAGCAGACTACCCATATGTAAGGACTGCAGCAATGTGAGATGAAGAACATCTAAGACAGCCTGAAAGAAAATCAGCAAGAAAATGTGAAGTGAAGCCTGACTTGGAAAAGTCCTAACAGCTGTTCAGCAAAAAGCAGTTCAAGCTCCAGCTTTGGTGCAAGACATGGTGTCCTGTATTCTAAAGGGGAAAAAAATATGTCAAATGTGCTCAGAGCTGAGTAAATTAAACACGTTGAAGGAGTATATCAACTTAAATAACAAAAGTCTGGAATGAATGGAAAAAGCTTTAAACACATATTCAGATGAACTGATAAAACTACAAAAAATCAGAGGATGAAAGAAGAAAAGGCTGGCTGAGTATCAGACTGCTCAAGAAGAGATTTAAACAATGTAGAATTAGAGGATATAACACATAGGGAAAAAAATAGATTTCTTCTGTACTAGAGAAACTGGAAAAAACAGACTAATTTTATGAAGGCATAAAGAAGCAACTGGACTGGTATTCCACAGCAGGATTTGCTAATTGAAAGGGCACATTCTGTGTGTGCTCCAAACCTGGCCATGAGAAAGCAGGCAAGACCTGTATTAGTAAATATGCAATCTTACCAGCAGAGCGAGCTGATCCTGGCAAAACCGTGGCAGAAGGGCAAAATATTAAAAGATGGAGACAGTAAAGTGCTTGTGAAAAATAACTATTCACTGTAAACCAGATGGAAGAGAAGCAAATTTATTCCAACAATCTGGGAATGTTGAGAGACAGGTGTGAGATTCAAGCTGCTATAGCCAGCTGTCTTCAAAAATTTTTTTTTTTCCTGGAGGATCAAAGTCTTTTTTTATGCAGAACAGGCTAAGTGAAAGACCTGCACTGGTAGATTTTTTAGTTGAATTTAGAAGAGAAGCTGCTGGTAAAAAAGGGATAATTGGTGGGGCATATAAAATATTAAGAAGTTATGTACCTACCATAACGTTCCATGTTAGTTGTCTTCTTCTCGCCTTCTTTCTTGCTGGTTGGGTTCGGAGCCGATCCTCGGCTCTGACTCAGCCATCTTCTAAAGCTCGAGCGCTATTTACTGGCTTGAGGCCTCCCCATATCCCACAATGCCTGGCGCTAGATCCCCAGATCTCATTTGGTAGACCTAACTACAGACAAATATAAGGACACCTGTCCTAACAGCATATGTTTAGCTACAGAGCTAAAAGGTTGAGGGAACAAACCAGATAAGACCCAGCCAGCTAAAAGGAACTCAAAGGGAAACTCTTCTTGGTCTATTAGGATAGGGGGATGGAGGGTGGGGCCTTAAAGAAAGCGAAGAAGACAACTAACATGGAACGTTATGGTAGGTACATAACTTCTTAATGTTAAGTTGTCTATCTCGCCTTCATTCTTGCTGGTTGGGACAGCATCCCTAGCACCTCAGTCCTGGGTGGCTCATCGGAACAGACTCTTCAGCACAGTGGAACCAAAATCAGCTCTGCTCCTAGAGGCCACATCCAGCTTATAATGAGAAATAAATGTATGGGGAGTGGCCCATGTAGCTGCCGCACAAATGGCTTCCATTGGTAATCTTGCCTGAAAAGCTACAGAAGTAGCTAAAGCCCTAGTAGAGTGGCCTTTTGGTTTAGCAGGGAGCTGTTTGTTCCTCAATTGATAAATCAAAGTAATAATAGAAGTCAACCACCTAGACAGAGTTACTTTAGATACTGGTAGACCTTGTTTACCTTCAGCATAGGACAGGAAAAGCTGATCTGATTTCCTAATTTGTTTAGTCCTATGCAAGTAGAAACGTAATTGTCTATGAACATCCAACTGATGTAATTTATGTTCAGCTTTGTTGGAATAATTTGGGAAGAAGACCGGAAGATCAATGGACTGATTCAGATTACTCTCAGAAGGTACCTTAGGAAGGAAGGAGGGATTAGTCCTGAGCGAAACTCTGTCATTATGGAAAACTAAATACGTAGGGCAAACACAAAGGGTCTGGAGTTCGGAAACTCTTCCGGCTGAGGTAACTGCCACAAGAAAATGGGTTTTCCAAGAAAGAAACTTTAAAGAACATGAAGCTGCGGGTTCAAAGGGGGGCAATATTAGGGAAGCTAAGATCAAATTAAGATCCCACGGAGGCAGGGGATCTCTTACTGGGGGCCTGAGCAAAGTAGTCCCGTTGAGAAAAGTTTTGCAAAGCTTATGGGACATGATACTAGTTTCAAATAGGCCTGTATGAAAATTTGAAGTTGCAGCTAACTGAACTCTAATGGTGGCAGAAGAGGACCCAGCCTGAAAAAGTTCCGCTAAGAAATTTAAAACGTGGTGGACCAGGGCTGAAAAGGGATCTATGTTTTTAGACTCTACCCAGCAAGAGAAACGTTTCCACTTACTAGTATAAGTTTTTCTGGTGGTAGATTTGTGCGAAGATAAGATGATTTCACGCACCGATTGAGAAATGTCCAGAAGCCTGGCTAAGGCTGGAAGTGGGGCAACCAAGCAGTGAGGTTGAGAGACTGCAGGGATTGGTGCAGCCCGCCCGACTGATGGATCAGGAGGTCTGGTACTGGGTCCAGGGCCCAGGTATGCTCCAGGAGGTGATGATGCAGGAACGGAAACCAAATTTGTCGAGGCCAGTAGGGGGCAATGAGGATCATCTTCCATCCCAGCATGGTAGCTTTCTGTATTGGGAATCAGGGGAAATGGAGGGAATGCATAAAGAAGTCCCTGAGGCCAATCGTGGATTAGAGCGTCTCTGAGAGGGTATCCGGGAAGAGGGAGGAGAGAAAAGAAACTGTCGCACTTGCTGTTGAAGGGGGTGGCGAAAAGGTCGCAGCAAGGCTGACCCCATTTGCGGAAGATTTGGTCCGCCACTGTCTGCTTGAGAGACCACTCGTGAGGCATGAGAATTGCTCTGCTCAGCCTGTCCGCTATAACGCTGTACTCCCCAGGGATGTGCGTTGCTATCAGCATCCGCTGGGAAGAGATCGCCCATTGCCAGAGTCTGCGTGCTTCTCGACATAGGGGGTAGGACTTGGTTCCGCCCTGCCTGTTGATGTACCACACTACCGACATATTGTCTGTCTGAATTGCAATGGTCCCGGTGGGAAGAGAGTTCTGAAGAGTTTGCAATGCTAAAAGCACAGCTCTCATCTCCAAGACATTGATAAGCAGATGGTACTCGTGGGGTTGCCAGGTGCCTTGGACTGTTCTGCCCTGAAAGTGCCCTCCCACCCTATCAGGGAGGCATCCGTGGTCACCATGGCTACTGGAGGAGGAAGAACAAATGGTCTGCCCTGGGGTACTGATGGGGAAACCATCCACCAAGCAAGCTGGTTTTTGCATGTCTGTGTAATCATAATCATGTGAGACATTGGAAGTTGTAGAAATGACCATTGGGTGAAAAGCAACCACTGAAGAATCCTCATATGAAAACGAGCCAGAGGGACGACTAGTACGATCGCTGCTGCCATGAGGCCCAATGTCTTTAGGACGGATCTGGCCTGAATTTTCTTGCATCCTAATAACACCTGTACATGTCGGCGAATATCTAATACTCTGTGTAACGGAAGTCTCGCTGACATGTCTTTTGTACTTAAACTTGCGCCTATAAAGGTTATAGACTGACAAGGCGACAATGCAGACTTTTCGAAATTTATTGTGATACCTAGCTTGGAGCAAGTTTGGATGGTGTAGTTCCTGGCTCGTAGCAGCTGATGTCTGGTGGTAGCAGTAAGGAGCCAGTCATCTAGATAGGGAAACACCTGGAATCCTTGCCGTCTCAGGTGAGAGATAACTACTGCCATACATTTGGTGAACACCCTGGGGCTGTGGTGAGACCAAAGGGCAGAGCTCGGAACTGATAATGACTGGCTCCCAGCCGGAAGCGGAGGAATCTTCTGGAGCGCCTGCCCATTTTGATATGGTAGTACGCATCTTGAAGATCTATGGAGCACATCCAATTGTCCTGACCCAAAAAGGGTAGAATGGACTGAAGCGTGACCATCCGGAACTTCGTTCTTTGTACAAACCTGTTTAGTCTGCTGAGATCCAAAATGGGTCTCCAGTCCCCTGTCTTTTTTGGTTCCAAAAAGAACCCTGAGTAAATTCCGGATCCTTGCTGGTCTGCTGGGACTCGTTGGATGGCTCTTTTTTGTAGCAGTTTTGAGATCTCTTGGACTGCTTGTTCCCTTAGACTGGGTGGAACATCTGGAAGGGATTTTTTTGACCTTAAGGGGGTATGAACGAAGGGAATTCTGTAACCTCCGGATATGATAGACTGCACCCATCTGTCTTGAGTTATGTGTTGCCAGGCTTTTGGGTACAGCGATAATCTTCCCCGACTGCCTCCGAAGGCGGGCAGTCGGGCAGCCCCTCAGGGATGCTGGAAGGGCTTGTCAGAGAAGGAATCTCTGCTGCCCTGATTTTGCGGGCCTCCCTCTGCCTCAAGGGCGGTGTCTATTGTTGTTCCCTCCTCTGCCCCTGGAGGGAAACTCACCACGTGTGTCAGGCATGGCTCCCTGGGGTTTCCGGAACCACATTTTGCCACTTTTCTGACCTTTGGGGTATGGTCTAGAAGGAGTGGAAAAATGGACTCCCACAGCAGAGAGAGTCTTGCCTTCCTGCTCACACCTGGTAAGGGTATCCTTCACCTGTGGTCCAAAAAGAGCAGAACCATCAAAAGGGGTATTGGTGAAAGATGCCTTAAAGAGGTCCGCAAAGTTACATAACTGCATCCAAGCGTACCTTCTCAAGGCCACACCTGTGCCTGCGGCACTACTCGCCCCATCGGCCGCATAAGAAATGAGCCACATGGAGGAGTTCACTATTGAATTAAGAGTCTCCAGCTGGGAGGTAATCTTATCCTGGGCCGCTGCAGCTGATGGATCTTGAAGGGTATCTCCTAGCTCCTTAAGGAGATCCCTTTGAAGGCGTGTAAAACGGCACAAATAGTTCAGTGACTGCATGGAAAAGGTTGCTGAGGAAAACATCTGCTTCCGGTATCTGTCCATCGTCCTAGCTCCTTATTAGGGGGATGGACACATGAAGAAGTCTCAGCCAACTCCTTTTTCGTGGTCGCTGCTACCACCATAGCATCAACGGGGACACCCTTTGTCAAAAATTGTTTGTCTTGTGGTGCTGTAATGAATTTTGCGGGCCTTCGGGGAGTTGGTTCCACTGTGTCTGGGGCTGACCACGCTTTTCGAGCCACCACTGCCATCAGTGGATCGAAAGGCAGACACATGCAGGAGGTGGAGGGCGAGAACCAAATGCGTCCAGATATACCGACGCATCCTCAGAAGGGTTAAGGGTAGTCCAGTTCCCCCTCTGCCTAAGCATCTCAAGGATGTCTGAGAAGGAGACATCTTCAGAGGGGGACCTCAGGGACCCTTCCCAATCCTCTAAGTCGGTATCCGAAGTGACAGACTCAGGGGAGTCAACATGCTTCCTCTTACATTTCCTCTTTCGAGGGGGCTCTTCTGAATGATCAGGGGAGGCCTCGGAAGAGGAGGACGTGCCCACTGGGGTGACCTGGAGCACTTGTTCTCCGCGCTTGGGGTCTGGAGGAGGGGGCAGAGGCAGACGCAGGCACCATGGGGGTAGGAGCAGAAGAGGCTGATTGTGGGGCTGACTGAGGGGCCAGCACACTCCTCATGACCTTGAAGGCACCCCTTCCCGGCAGAGAAGAAGGCTCAGGCTCCGAAGAGACCAGAACCCTCCCCAGCACCGAGAGGGATGGCTCCGAGGCCGATGTAGGAGCCGAGCTCACCTGCATCGAAGCTCCGAGAGGGAGAATGGGGTCGGACAAGGGTCCGATGCCACTCGCCCCCTCGGAACCGACGAGGGAGTCTCGGCGCCCAGATCCCTCCAAGGACGGCACCATGGAAGTGATCGGAGCTCAAGGAACCGAAAGGGTAGGTATCGACGCCGACGGTTCCACGATCCGAACCCCAACCAGCTCTGGCTCTGAACTCAAGGGGTGAGTCGAAGGAGGAACTACTGTAGAGATGGGCAGAGCTGAACCCTGATGAGGGGGGCTGGATAGCATTTTAGTCAGGGCCTGTGATTTCAGAAGTCTGCTCATCACTCTCTTCAAGTCATGGTCAGACAGTCTTGAAGACCGAGAAGAGTGAGATCGGTGACTTCGCTCTGACTGTAACAGAGGCGAGCCCGGAGCCGAGCGAATCGACTCTAGGGATGGGGACCTAGAATGCTTTCGGCTCCCTAAAGGTTCCAACACCAGGATCAGAGCCGACTGAGAGGCAGGTACTTCGGTTCCAGCTGGAACCGAAGTCAAAGCAGATGCCACACCCGACGATGGCTCCGAGCTGGGAGCCGACGGCTTCGATGGCTTGGAGGGTTTCCCTGGCTGAGTCTTAGCAGGTGACCCTTCAGGTTTTAGTAATCCTCTAAGGATTAACTTATTCCTACGCTCCTGCAAGACTCTTGGACTAAAGGCGTGACACACCGAACAAGAGTCCTGCAGGTGTAGGGCGCCCAAGCAGTAGACACAAGAAGTGTGACCATCTGTCAGAGGCATCTTCTGACAGCATGAGTCACACTTCTTGAATCCCGATACCTTAGTATCTTTGGACATCCTGTAAAAAGAAATATCACAGGAAAAAAAGGGCCAACAGTACAACAGTAGGTAACAAGTATAAAGAACCGTACACACACAAAAAAAAAAACAGTTACCACACCTTAACAACACACACACACATTATAACTATAAATGACAAAAAATACACCGAACCCACAGACATTGCCAACATCCTAGCTGACAGGTTCAGCGCAAACTTCTCCCCCCCTTCCCCACCAAAAGGGTAAATATCTATCCCAGCAGAGTGCTGCCCCCCTGACATCTCAGATGTTCAGGTAAGAGCTGCCCTCTCCAAAGCAAAAAACACAGCATCAATGGGACCAGACGGTGTTCCGGGCTGTGTCCTACATGAACTCCAAGAAGAACTAAACCCAAACATAAAACTACTGTTCAATCTCAGCCTTACTACAGGATATGTACCCAAAGAGTGGCGTACAGCAACAGTGGTCCCTCTCCACAAAGGTGGTGCCTCAACGGATCCTGGAAACTATCGCCCCATAAGCTTGACTAGCTTGGTCTGCAAAGCTATGGAAAGGGTCATCAT
This sequence comes from Protopterus annectens, assembly GCF_019279795.1. Taxonomy (NCBI): domain Eukaryota; kingdom Metazoa; phylum Chordata; order Ceratodontiformes; family Protopteridae; genus Protopterus; species Protopterus annectens. The sequence continues at coordinate 1,406,290,310 of NC_056729.1, forward strand.
GGACCTCATAAATAAAGATATTGGAGACCTACGGCTTTGTTAAGGGCAGATCTTGCCTCTTAAACCTGGTCGATTTCTTTGAAACAGTCACCAAGGCCATTGACGAGGGGAAGGTGGTCCACACAGCCTACCTGGACCTTGCAAAAGCCTTCGATACAATACCCCACTCGGGCATTGTAGATAAGCTCACCAGCTTAAATATAAACCCCTATGTCACTAGATGGGTTGCAAACTGGCTCAAGGACAGAACCCACATGGTTAGAATTGCTGGAGCCATGTCAGACTCCAAACCAGTTACAAGTGGCGTACCACAAGGCTCAGTCCTGGGACCGCTCTTGTTCGGTATATATTTCTCGGAGGTACAGACTAACACGGAAGGACTGTGGCTGACCAAGTTCGCAGATGACTGCAAACTGGGTGCCATAATAGACGCTCCAGCCAACACAAGCATCCTACAAAAGGGCCTCATAGAAACAGACAATTGGTGCCAGAGCCATGGCCTCAAGCTAAACACCAAAAAGTGTATAGTCATCCCCTTTGGCAAAAACAAAGTGCCCACAAATTACCACATAGGTGGTAATCCATTAAGTACGGAAGAAGTAATTAGGGACCTGGGGACCCAAGTTGATAGCAATCTCTCATTTGACAACCATGTGGCCAAAGTGGTTAGAAAAACATTTTATATAGCCCACCTAATCATGAAGGGATTCACATCTAGATCAGGGGAGGTCATCGTGCCTCTTTACTCATCCCTCATCAGGCCCATAATTGAGTACAATGCCCCTTTTGGGATGTACCTTACCAGACACCTGCAGCAACTGGAAAGACCCCAAAAGTACCTCACCAAGAGGATCAAAGGGCTCAAACAGATGCCATATGCTGCCCGGTTAAAGAAACTCCAGCTCTACTCAGTGGCATACCGCCTGCTCAGAGGCGATCTGTGCCTGACGTATAAAGCCATGTCCAACCCGGAATTAATGGACATGCTGCACCTCAGAAAATCCAAATCCCATCGAGCTACGCGCTCGAGAGACTTGAACCTAGGACTGAAATAAATAGGACATGCTGGAGGGACAGATTCATAACCCAGAGGCTCCCTTCACTCTGGAATAAAATCCCAGTCCAAGTTAGGCAGAGTCCCTCACTGACTCTCTTCAAGAGGAATTCTGATGAGTGGATGGGAGATGGTAGGTTTACCCCGGGTATCACTTCTGTGTCACTGTTAGACAGAGGCACAGTATACTAACCTCAAAAAAGGGCATAGCAAAATTTATTTTAAATGGGTGGCAAAAGCCAAACACACTCTGGCTAGGCTTATAAATATCCTAGGGCAGAAAGCCTAGTATGAACCTATGAACCTAAGTATTCTTCTTCTTTCAGCATTACATCTGTTATATTACATATGTAAGTATTGTATAACTTTGTAGATATTTGTATTGCATTTTATTTGATTTTAATGATTGTAGTATTGCTATACAAGTTTGTAATTTTTTTCTTTATATCGGAGATTTTCTCCTCGGGTCTGCACTGAAAATGGGCCCCCAGCCCAGTGGACCAACCCGGTTAACAAAAGGCAAACAAATGTGACACCTACAAGCTTGTGAAATAAACCCACTAGCATAATAGAGCCAAATTGCATTTGACATTGGTTCAGCTAGATCATGAAAGGGTAGTTGCAACTATAGGCTTGATTCCAAAGCAGGCCTGGTGCCCACAGCATGATTCTGAATTGGTGCCTAAAGAAAAGGACCTCCTCAGTGCCAAATAACTGTAAGACAGATGTCAATAAACAAGGATGTGTATTCAGGATCTAGGAGGCATTTAACTTTGGAGCCAAGATCTAAACTTGTAAGTAGGACCAATAGTCAGAACATCAGTGTTGACTACAATATGAAAATGACGTCCAGAGAAAATCCTGGCACTGAGTTTTAAGTAGTGGTGGAGGCAGCCACTGAATGAGTAAATTCCAAACAGAAATAAGACCAAAATTGGCACTGAAGTTAGACTGGTCTGGTGAGAGGCTCCAAACAGAAATGTCTGTTTCAACTTGCAACAAGTATACAAGTGCTGCAGAAGGGTTAGCTGGGCAAAAACAAGCACAGGGCAAAATCAACATCTGCACATTTCTCTAGATTCGTTATAAGTTTAAAAGAAGACATAACTTCAACTAACACCAAAGAACTGGGCTGGTGAGGCAGTCTATGAACCAAACAATGTGAGCCCAAATAAGTCACGTTCACAAAATATCAATCTCTAAAGATTTAACAAGGTTATGAAAAAAAGAAACATTTTAAAGAGAAAAAAGCTGTCTCTGTCCTTGAGCATTACCAGTACAGTGTAAAAATCATAAAACTGAATGACTCATGGCTGCTATGTGTGGCTGACCAATAAGTTAACAGTAATAAGACCACAACCAGCACCGAAGCCAAAATTGATCTGGGTCGAATGGAAAAAAAGCTTCAAAGACAAAATACAAGAAGCCCACTGCAAGACAATCACAGATGAATATCAATATCTACCAAGTGAATAAGGATAGGGAAATTATTCCCTAGAAGAAAGCCAGATAAGAAAAAAAAAAACTGCAATACAAATTACCAGTACAGTTAAAACCAAATTGAAATAAAACTATGAGTGGCAATCGAGCCCAGAAGAGTTCTAAATTTTCAGGACTTTACAGTTACATGAAGACATACACATGAATGAAAACAATTCCCAAGGAATGAAAAAAGCCTTCTACTTCCAGCAGTCATACAGGCACAGCATGCATCAGGTAAAACTCCTAAAAAGTTACAGTTCATGTATGAACTGTTACAGTAGTGCCTTCTAAACGTGAAAATTAGTAGGAACACACTAGACAATGAACATGTCACGGCATATGCAGAAAATTCAGCTGAAGAACAATGTAAGGTAAAAAAAACTTGAAAATACTAACATCAGAATCAACAATTTATTTATTTATTTGGCATATGTTGACCGAGTTAATCCAGTTGGGCCGAAGCCCTTTTTCAGTGGAGACCCGGGGAGAAAAGCTCCACATAAACATAGATCATAATAACATAGTTACATAAACATAGTACATGGCTACAAACATATAGTTACATATAGTTATTTATAGTTACATATGCATAGATTATAACTACAACATTATTCCTAATCAGTTCAGCTGAATAGCTGCCGAGCACATAATCACTTATAGGACTGTTAAAGTAAATAGAAAAATGCAGGTACCGAAGGATAGCTAGTAGTAGTGATACAGATGTAGAGAAACATAAGTGGATAAAGAGGGAGAAACAGGTATGGAAGGAAGGTGGGAGGACAGAGAGGAATACAGTCAAACAGGGGGGTGATTACACAGATATAGCCATGTACTGCTTATGTGGTTTCTTACAGCATTTCTGAACTGGTGTTTAGGCTTAATATTATGAATGTCCAGTGGAAGTTTATTCCAGTTCTCAGCTGGGGAATAGTTGTATAGTTTATTTCCTATTTTGATTTTTGGCTTGTAGATAGTAGATAGAAAGGATATGTTATTCAGAGCTGCGAAGTACTCTAGTTGGTAACTAGAGGGAGATGATAGAGGTAATGCTGGGACAGAAGGACGGCAGGTGTAATATAGTATGAATTATCTGAAGCTAAGAGAGGAGAAGGATGTGGCGAGGTTCAAATCAGTTTAGTTTCCTGAGGGCTGAGCAGTGATGAGAATGGTATGGGCATTCGGCAGCGAATTTGGCCACCTTGTTGTAAGTGGACTCTAGTTTAGAGAGTAGTGTGATTTGTAAGTTGGTGAGAATGTGAGAGCCATAAAGAAGGATCAGGAGTAGGTAGGCATGGGATAGGGCTATCTTGGCTTTACTGGATAAAAATGTATTATTCCTGTAGAAGAGGCTGAGTTTTTGGTGAGTTTTCTTAATATTACTGAGAACATGCCAGTCAAATTTCAACTGGTCATCAATGATGACCCCAAGTAGTTTGGTGTGAGTTTCCACTGTGACTGGTGTGTTATTGTGGGAAGTAATGGAGAAGGAAGGTTTAAAGATGATTCATTGTTTTTGGGATAAAGAGAAGTTTAGTTTTCTTTTGATTTAGGATTAGCTGAATCTTGTTGAGCCAGTTTTCGATAGACAAAAAGGAGTTCTGAGTTGTCGTATGGAGAGATACTGGCTATGGTGATGACTGTGGAGTCACTGGCATATTGTATGAGTGATGAATGTGGTGAAGCGGTAGATAACTGACTGGTGAAAATGTTAAATAGTAGGGACCAAGTATTGAACCTTGTGGAACACCCACATTTATAGGAAGTTCTGGAGAGAATAGTGGAAAGCCATTTTACAGACTGGAAATGGTTGCTGAGGTAGCTAGAGAACCAGGAGATAGTAGAGGCAGATAGGTTGAGTTGAGAGAGTTTATTTAAGAGGAGGGGATGAGAGATGGTGTTGAAAGCTTTTGTGAGATCTAGAAAGAGGCAAGAGACCAGTTTGTTCTGGTCTTTGGCTTGAGAGATGGTGCTAATGAAGGAAATGAGAGCTGAAGAGGTGCTGTGACCAGGGCAAAAGCCATGCTGAATGGGGGATATTAGATCCTCTTGTATAAGGTAGTGTAGGATTTGTTTGTGTATGCATTTCTCCAAGATCTTAGAGACAGGTGATAGAATTGGAATAGGCCTACAACTGGAGAGTTCAGTAGCGCTACCTCCTTTATGAATGGGCAAGGTGTAGAACTTTTTCCAAATTGCTGGGACTTTGGTCTCGGTAATGGGCCAGTTGATGAGGACAGAGATAGGTAGGGCAAGGGAATTGGCTACTTTCTGGAGAAAGAGTGGGAGGAGGCCATCTGTTGAGGGGGAGCAAGGTTTAAGTTTAAATTAAAATTAAAGGGCTAAAATAACAGATATTTTCAGCAAATCTCTCAAAGAATTGTCCAAAAAAATGCCTCTTAAAAATGGTAGCCCTGGGAGAGGCAGTAGATGCCACTACTTGTGGAAAAGAGATATAGAGAGGGCAGCTTTCTGTGTAACAGAACTGTGGGAAAAAGGGAGGAGTTAAATGGCCTCATGAAGCCCAAGTCCTACTGTCCTCAATAACTACACTTAATGGAAAATGGACTGACTGTATCATACTTCATGTTTTACAACTTAGTCTGAAAAATGTACCAATTACAAAGTGGCTGCAATGGACACATTCCTGATGCAAGGGACACATTCCTGATGCAGCTATTCAGTATGTTCTAAAGGAGTTTATACCTAGTTCAATAAGTTTGTTGACAATGTCTGAGTGGGGCATTTTATCAAATGCTTTAGTCAGATATAGACAGGGAGTAGGCACCATTTTCCCTTCATCCTTTGCCTTAGTGACCTTTTCAAAGAAGTCCACCAGATTCAGTAAGTACAACCTTCCTTTGACAAAGCAAATCTGGATGGATCCAGTGTCTGGAGGTCTCTCATGTCCTTGTTGATAATTTCCATGATAATTCATTTCATGGCTTTGCAAATAAGGCTAGTGAGACTAATGGGTCTGTAGTTTCCAGGATCTGTTGAAGGTCCTCCCTTATGAAAAGGGAAGACTGTTGCAATCCTCCATTCATGTGGCACAAAGCCTGTTTTAAGACTATAGTTGAATAATAATTCCAAGGGTCCTGATAAGTCATATTTTAGACTATTCAGGAGGCATCCTGGGATGTTATCATAGCCATTGAGGCCATGTTCTTGGCTTTAGCGAGTGCAGCCAGTACATGCTCCGTAGTTATAGTTGGAAGGGTTAAGTTTGAGGGCATTTTTGAGGAGATGGTTGGTGGTGAGAGGGAGGTAAAGAAGGAACTGAATTTGTCAGTCAGGTTTGTTACACTGCCAGGCTCAGTGAAAGGGGCACTATTAACCACTAGTTCAGCACATTGCTCTGTACTTACCTTGAAGTTTCTGACATAGCTGTAGAAATCCTTAAGCATATCTTTCTTATCTTAGCCTTAAGGTTGGATTTGCTTGATCTAATTAGCCCTCATTTGCCTATTTACTTTGATCAGAGAGTTTCTATTGTTATGGAAATTACTCTTCTGGATTTTTGCCATTTTTTTTCCTTTTGTTGTATATCCTGTTTAATTTGGGATGCCACCAGGGCAGTTTGTTTCTAGGTCTAGTCCTGTGCTTAATTCTGATAGTATAGCAGCCTATATGTAACCACTGACACGGTTGCACAGAGTTTCTAAAAGCAATTCAGCATAGGATGTTGTGTTCTCTGGGTCTGTAGGGGCATTGAATTTTGACAATTCATCACTTAATAAAAAGGTAATTTCTCTTGGAATAGTTCTTAATTGTTACTGGTTTTAATGGGATTATGGAGCTGATTTTGATTTTGAAGGAGACAGCTTTAAGGTCAGGCCTTACCAGGGAGGATGAGATGTGGGGTGGGGGGGGGGGTTGCTGGTGCAGCATTCTACCATATTTGTAAGCATGAGGTTCAGTATGCTGGAGCCTCTAGTTGGTATATTCACTATCTGATTAAGGGTGTTTGTATTTACTAAGTCCAGGAATGGGCGGCCACGGTGGTGCAGTGGTTAGCATGCATTGCCGCACCACAGCAAGGTTCTTTTCGATCCCTCGATCCTCCTTCAGCGGAGTCTGAGTCTGCATGTCCCTCCCTGTGGTCGGCGTGGGTTCCGGTGCTCCCTCTCGGTTCACATGCTGCAGGTGGATTGACACTCTAGATTGGTCCTAGGTGTGTGCGTGAGTGTGCCTTCTGTGGAAGGTTGGGCGCGGGGGCAAAAGTATTTACTAAGTCCAGGAATCCCTGTGCCTGTAGATTTTAGGCGTATGCTGGAGCCTCTAGTGGTATGCTCACTATTTGATTAAGGGTGTTTGTATTTACAAAGTCCAGGAATCTCTGTGCCTGTAGATTTTAGGCCTTGTAAGATTCCCAGTCTATACAGGGGAAATTAAAACCTCCCATGGTTGTTAGGTTGGACGTTAAGTGCCTCTAGTAGGTTCAAGTATGCAATGTGAGCTTCTTGGGACATGGAGGGTGACCTATAGCTGGCTAGGATATGGTACAGGATTTTGTCTATGGTGATGTGCATGTGGGGGAATTCCAGTGCTCCCTCCTGTCTGACCACCCGAGAAGTATGCTTATTATTGATGTATACTGAGACAGCTCCTCCTTTAGCACTTGTCCATGCAACTACTGGTTTAAAAGTGTGGAAGGAACTGAAACCTTGCACTGCCGGGGTACTCTCTGCTACTTTACACCATGTCTTGGTAAATGCACAGATGTCTATATTCTTGAGCATTAGGAGGGCTTGGAGGAGTGCAGGTTTTAGTTTAGGCTCCTGACATTGAGCAGTAACACCTTGAAGTTCAGTTCAGTTGATTTTTGCCATGTTGGTAAGTTTGTCAATTTGACATTGCCTAAAAAGACATTATGGGGTAGATAAAGTTTTAGCCAGTATTAGAAAGCCTACAGGGGAGAGGTGCAGACCAGCCTTAGCAAAACAATGTGGCCTGTTAACCATACCCCCCCCCAAGCTGACAAATACTGGATCCCTTACAATGACACCAGAAAGACAGCCAGTAGTTAACATCAATCACATTTTGCTCATATTGTGGCATCATCCTCGGTGATTGTAATATGCTGCTCAAAGAGAGACTCATACCAGCCTGATACACATAGTCTAAAAGCTCCATAATGTCTATCTTCATGTAGTCCAGGGAGGTATATTTCAGGTCATTTGAAATCATACTGGTACCTGTGGCATAATGACTTGAGTGCATGTGTGATTTGGCACATTCTGGCTCCAGATAACCATCTAACAGTTATCTTCTCCTTGTTCATCCTGGTGAGAGGGGCATCAGTATATCTTACAATGGAGTCTCCTATGATGACAGTCCTGTGAATTATGTTTGCTTGCCTTAGGGGGTTAGTGTTTGGGGCTCCACTTACGAGTGAAACTATGTGTGGTGTTAGGTGTTGTTTTTTCTGAGTGCCTTTGGGCTTGCTCCGGCATAGCTTTGACAATGGGTAGTCTAGGTGATCTTTGTTGTTTAGAAAGATTGCTTTGAAAAATCTTCAGCATATGTTAGTCTGTGTGTGTGTTGTGTACTACGTGAGGAGGATGTTGTGTGCACGGTTCCAATAGCCAATGTGCACTTGTATATGAGAGTTTAGCCTCTAGTGTCATTGTGCAAGTACACGTCTTGCATACTGTGTCTGTTTCTTTACGAATTATGTTGTTATCAGTATACATAAGGCAATTGCTACATTGTTTCAAGATGCCCATATCCGACAAGGTGGCTACAGAGAAGTTAGGAAATTACGTAACCATAGTCATTTGATTTGTGAGCTACAAGGGGGTGGTGAATTGGAGTTAGAAGCTGATTAAGTAAGAATCTGGTAAAATTTCAATTTGATTTGTGAGCTACATGGGGGTGGTGAATTGGGGTTAGAAGGCTATTAAGTAAGAACCTGGTAAAATTTCAAGCCCCCATAAACCCTGAGAACACTGCTGCCTATGCAGAACAGTTCACAGAAAACCTGTACAAGCATGTTAATAGCTGCATAGAGGCAACTATACCCACCAGGAAGAAGTACAGAACTAACTCAAAAAACAAACTACCCTGGTGGAATCACAAAATCAATAGGCTGTATAACAAGAGGAAGAAAATCATGGCAAAAATTAGGAGGTGCAGCACCCAGCAGGATAAAAGAACTCTCCTCTAACTAAACAAACAACTCAGAGGACAAATAAAGTCTACCAAAAAGAAATTTGAGGTAAGTTTGGCCTCCCAGGCCAAGGACAACCACAAAGCATTCTTTAGCTATGTCCGCAACCTCAAAGGCAATACACAATTGTGTGCAGAGCTCATTGTAAATGGAGCCACCTACACTGAGACAGAAGATATAGCAAACCTCCTGGCTGATAAATTCAGCCCCAACTTTACACCTCTCCCCCCTCAACCTTCCCTCACGAAATATCAAATATAACTCTCCCTGCTATCACTAGAGAGCAGGTCCTTAATGCTCTCTCTAAAACCAAGAACACTGCATCAATGGGCCCAGACAATATCCCAGGATGCCTTCTAAACAGCATGAAACATGATCTATTAGGGCCTCTGGAATTACTGCTTAACTGTAGCCTCCAAACAGGCTTCATGCCTCATGAATGGAGAAATCAACAGTCATCCCTCTGCACAAAGGTGGGCCATCTACAGACCCTGGAAACTACAGATTCATAGGTAAACTAAAAATGAATGTATAAAAATAAAACCTGTTTTTCTGATGAAGTTCACAGCATATTAAAGTGAATGAAAGCGCTAACCTCTGGTGTCCGTGTCTTTTGGTCTTGGTTTGGAGTAGTTTAGTTTTCCAGTGATTTTGTGTCTTTTCAAGTTTTTTGGAGTTTACAGATCCATAGGTTTTACTAGTCGTATATGTAAAGCCATATAAAGAATTACCATGGAGATGATTAACCAGAGAAATAGTAAACCTCCAGACACTGGATCCAACCCAGCTTGGCTTCATCAAGGGCAGATCATGCCTACTCAACAGGACTGACTTCTTTCAGAAGGTCACCAAAGCAATGGATGAGGGCAAAATCATTCATACTGCCTACCTTGACCTGACCAAGGCATTTGACACAATACCCACTCGGGCATTGTTGACAAACCCAAGAAGTTAGGTACAAGCCCTTACATCACCCAGAGGATAGCCAACTGGCTCAAAGACAGGACCCAGGAAGTTAGAATTAGGGAGTCTACTTCTACAAAGAGGCCAGTCACAAGAGGAGTCCCTCAGGGATCAGTCCTTGGACCAATTCTTTTTGGCATTTACTTCTCAGAAGTCAAAGCCAATGTCAGTGGTCTCTGGCTGACTAAATTTGCAGATGATTGCAAATTAGGAGCTGTCATTGAATCTCACACAGACACAAATGTTCTCAAGAAGGGGCTGACACAGACAAACAACTGGCATCAGACTCATGGACTAAAACTAAACGCCAAGAAATACACAACAGTATCCTTTGGGAAGTCATCCATCCCTGGTAACTATCATATTGACAACACACCCCTTAGAGTTGACCCAGTAGTCAGGGACTTATGGACATATATAGATAGCAATCTAGCCTTTGACCATCATGTGCCTACAGTGGTGAGGAAATCATTCTATGTTACGCAACTTATAAACAAAGGTATGGCATCTAAGTCCAAGGAAGTCATTGTTCCACTGTATTCGGCATTCATCAGACCTATCATTGAGTAAAATGCCTCCTTTGGTATGTACCTAACCAGGCATATCCAACAACTGCAACATCCACAGAGGTTCCTCACTAAAAGAACACAGGGATCAAGTAAAATGTCCTATGCAGACTGCTTCCAGGCCCTATCCCTGTATTCTGTCTCCTACAGGCTTTTGAGGGGACATTTATGCCTGGCATACAGGAAATTGTCAGACCCCACTCTGATGGACCTCCTGCATATCCACAAAACCAACAACTTGAATTACCCATTCTAAAGACTTAAACCTTGCCTGTGATATAAATAGGACCTGCTTGAGAGATAGGTATGTATCTCAGAGACTACCCCGTCTATGGAACAGGCTCCCCATCCATGTGAAGCAGTGTTCCTCCCTAAACCAATACAAGTGCAACTTGGACAATTGGGTGGGAAACCAGAAATTCATCCCTAGTTTGACACCTACACCTCTTGGACACAGGTAACCTGTAAATGGTTAATATCCCAGGCCCATGCTTACACTTACCAAGGGTATCAGAACTTGTCAAAGGTTTGGGATGCATGGTTAAACTTAAAAAGGCCCTTGTAGTCATTAGCACAGTAAACACCTATGTACCTATTAAGGGTGGAATCATGGAAACAGATTAAGTGAAAAAAAAACAAAATTCTACTAACTTTAATGTTTACACAATACTGAATTCAACTAATTCTGTACGTATTGCTACTTGACACCAAACTAGCTGCTATAAGCTTGACAGCACACAAGACATTTGTAATATATTGCTGCTTTACAGGCTACAGTTTTATGAATTGTAAAGGTGTTTGACACTGTACAGGGTACTGCTAACCCACAGAAATGCACAAACGTTATAACAGCACAGATAAAACAGAAAACTAACTAACTAGCCCTCTGGCCAAAAAATAAATGCACAATCCTTTAGTGTACTTCCAAATAAAGATAGACAGCATACACCTCCTGCCACAAGATGAATAAACACAGTCCTCCTAATGTAAAAAATAAACAGTGGAAGAGACCCACAAGTGCAATGCTACCTACCACAAGCAACTAGCTGAAAATCCCTTGCAAAAGGCAATTTCAAAGCAGTCTTACAGCAGCAACAATGAGAGGAAGAGCACATTTTATTTACAAAAAATAATCAGTGCAATACACACATAAAAGAAGGAAAAGTACAGTTTTGTACCTACCATAAATGTAGATGTCCGATAGATATGCAACTGCAGTCATAACATATGGGTTGTCCTGCCTCAGGCAGCCCTCGGTCGGCCGGATTCCAAAGTTTGGGTCCGACGTCGGCTGATGTTGCATTTCTCTCCGACGTCAGAGCGGCTGGAGTATATAAGCATCAGCCGACACCATCTTCTTCAGCGTTTCTTGCCCCAGATGCCAGGTGCCCTCCAATGAAGGCTGTAATCAAATTGGAAGACAAAAATAGGTTTCCAGACAATAAATAAGCAATAAACAGATACACCATAACAGATATCCCCAGCTAAGGATAATAGGGATAGGAGTGGACCCAAGGCATAGAGGGGAAGGAGGGAGGGAAAACCCGACTGCAGTTGCATATCTATCGGACATCTACATTTATGGTAGGTACAAAACTGTACTATGTCCTTCAAGAATGCAACTGCAGTCATAACATATGGGTTGAATACCATAGCTTAGCTGGGGGAGGTGGTATGCTCTAGGAAAAGGATGGTGTAGCTATCAATCCCTGCAGGACTGCCGAAGCAAACCCTGCTCTGGATCTGGACTATAAAGGGAGGTTGTAGTGTTTGGAAAATGTATGCACGGAGCTCCATGTGGCAGCTTCTAGAATGTCTTTTGTAGGCACCCCTCTTAAAAAAGCTGTAGAGGTGGCTGTAGCTCTGGTGGAGTGTGGTCTGACATTGGCTGGCACACTCTTTCCATGGAAGGAATAACAGAATCTGATGCAATGTCCAATCCATTTTGAAATTGTCTGTTTGGAAATTGCTTTTCCTTGTATTCCAGGGCGTAAGCTACAAAAGCTGATCAGACTTCCTACTGGTCTTGGTTCTGTCTAGGTAGTAGCGAAGTTGTCTGTGTATATCCAAGGTATGTAACAGTCTTTCCCCTTTGTTCTCAGGATTGGGAAAGAAAGTAGGCAGGTGAATTGCTTGATTTAAAGAAACCCTGGATACCACTTTTGGCAGAAAAGTAGGGTTGGTTCGTAGGGAGACCCTGTCTCTGTGAAAAGTTATGAACGGTGGTATTGCCATTAAGGCCTGTAATTCCGAAACCCTTCTTGCTGAGGTTATGGCCAGCAGGAAAGCTGTCTTCCAGGAAAGAAATTGTAACTCCACAGAAGCTGCTGGCTCGAAGGGAGGTAAAGTCAATTTTTCTAGGACAAAATTGAGGTCCCAAGCTGGTACTGGTGCCTTTCTTGGGGGCTTTATATTCTTGATTCCTCTAAGAAATTGCCTTAGCAAAGGATGTGAAAACACAAGTGGATCAGTGTTGTATCTAGCTGAGATAGCTGAAGCATGTATTTTTATGGAAGCGTATGAGAGTCCATTGTGTAACATATCTGCCAAGTATTCTAGAATGAGAGGGATGCTCAAAAGTGATGCATCATGACCCTTGTTGGTATTCCAAATGCTGAATCTCTTCCATTTGGCTGAGTAAGCCTTTCTGGTGGATGGTCTGCGGGCTTCTGTTAGTATCCGCTGAACTTCCTTGGAGAGAGGTAAATTGAGGTTATTTATGGGATTTCCCAAGCTGTTAGCTGTAGAGTCTGGATGTTGGGATGAATAGTCCTGAAGTTGTGTTAAGTCAGAAGTTGAGGCCATTGTGGAAGGGCCCACGTTTTGTTGTGACATGTGCTCCGTAGTAGTGGGTACCAGTGTTGTCTTGGCCAGTCTGGAGCTATTAGGATCCCCTTCGGTTGCTCTGCCTTGATTTTTAATAACACTGTGGTCATCAGTGGCAGGGGTGGAAATGCATAAATTATTAGGGAGCTCCAGTTGAATGAAAGGGCATCTACTTTCCATGCTTGTGGATGGTATGTCCTTGAGCAGAACTTTTGTAAGTGATGATTGAGGTGGGAGGCAAATAGGTCCACGTCCGGCCTGCCCCATCTCGAGGTGAGTCGTGTAAAGATGTCTGGATGTAGCCTCCATTCGTGGGGGTCCAGGAAATTCCTGCTTAGACTGTCCGCCAGAACATTGTCTTTGCCTGGAACAAACTGGGATTGTAGCTGTATGTTTAGACCCAGTGATTTTTCCCAAAGATTCATTGTCAGTCTGCAAAGGGGGTAAGAATGAGTGCCCCCCTGCTTGTTTATGTACCACATCACAATGGTGTTGTCTGTCCGTATTAGTAGGTGGCCTTGTTGAAGTTGTTGTCCAAAGGCCTCGATGGCATGCATTACTGCTAGCATTTCTTTTTGGTTGATATGCAGATGTGTTTCCTTTGGGGACCATTGCCCTTGAATACATCTGCCCTCCATGTGCGCCCCCCCATCCAAGGTCTGAGGCGTCTGTGGTCATTGTTTGTGTTATCTGAGGTTTTTTGAACGACATGCCTGTGTTTAACTGGCTTACTGTGGCCCACCATAGAAATTCCTTTTGTAGACATGGAATGAGTGGAATAATTGCTTCTAGGTTGTTGCTGTGTTGAGACCATAAGCTTTTTAAGTACCATTGAAGCTTTCTCATGTGTAGTCTTGCTAGTGGGACCAAGAGAATGCAGGATGCCATGTAACCCAGGGCCTGTAGGAAACTCCTTGCAGTCATCTAGGTGAGCTTTGCTAAACTTTTGAAGTAATGAGTTAACTTCTTTTGCTTGTCTTCTGTTAGGTAAGCCATTTGAGAGGCTGTGTCTAGTTTGGCTCCTAAGAAGGTTATTTGCTGGGATGGCTGAAGTCTTGACTTTTGAAAGTTGACTGTGTATCCCAGAGCCTGTAGCAAGTGTATGACATAATTCAAGTTTTTTGTCAAGGTTAGTTTGTTGTCCGCTTGTATGAGGCAATCGTCCAGGTATGGGTAGATTTGAATCCCTGGAGCCTGCAATGAGCAATTACTGATGCCAGGCATTTCGTGAATACTCTGGGCGCAGTAGATAAGCCAAATGGCAATGCTGAGAATTGATAATGCTCTGGCCCTGCAAGAAATCTGAGGTATCTTCTGCAACTGTGTCTGATAGGGACATGCAGGTATGCCTCCTTGAGGTCCAGAGTAATCAGCCAAGACCCCTTGCCCAGCATGGGAAGGAGTTGCTGTAAAGTCAGCATTTTGAACTTTGGTACTATGAGAAAAGTGTTTAGAAAGGACAAGTCCAGTATTGGTCTCCATTGAGTTTCTTTTCTTGGAACAAGGAACAGTCTTGAATAAAACCCCTGACCTTGTTCTTGTTGTGGAATTTTTTCTATTGCTTTGATCTGAGCAAGCAGAGAAATTTGCTTGATAGCCTCTGCCCTCTGATTCTGTGGAAGATTTGGCATGCCTTGTTTTCTTGGCAAGGTATGAAAGTGGAACCTGTAACCGTGGTCTATAATGTCCAGTATCCATTTGTCTTTTGTCAGTTTGTGCCAATTTCTTGAAAACAGAGATAACTTTCCGCCCAAAGGAGCTTCTGTTTGCTCCTTGGTCAGCGGAAGTAGAGGAAAGTCATTGAGCTTGTCCGTGCGGGGCAGTAGAAACCCCTGTGTCACTTCTTTGGTTTGTTGGTTGCCATTGTCGTCCCCTGTAGGATCCTCTGCATTGCCCTCTTCCTTGGGCACGCCTGTTTTTACCCCTTTGAAATCTTTCAGGATTAGGAAAGGACCAGTTTTTAGAAGGCCAGTTCCTGCTGAATCTGGGCGGCTGAACCTGGAGGAAATCTTTGACTGTCTGTACTGACTTGGCTTTTTCCTCAATGGACTTTAACCCATCTTTAGCATTAGCACCAAAAAGCTTGTTCTTTTCCAAGGGTGCATCAAGAAGTTTTGCCTTAACATGATCTGGTAAAGGTTGTTCTTTTAGCCATGCATGTCTACGAATGACCGCCCTGTCATAGCTGCCCTACATGAAGCCTCCAATGCATCATATCCACACTGCAAAAAATGATTGCTAACTTGCTGAGAATTATGCACAGCCTCCTGCAAAGACTTCCTATCTAAAGGTTCAGGAGAGGCCAAACTTTTCTGTAAATCATCTAACAGGAAATCCTGATATTGAAACATGTGAAAGAGACAATTGAGAGCTCTCATAGATAAAGTAGTGGAGGTGTAGACCTTCTTCCCCATCTCTCTAAGGACCTTGCTTCCCTGTCGGATGGCAAAGGATTTTTGGATGTGGTAGCTGAAACCCCTTTAGGCTCCTGGGAAATTGTTTCTAAATCAACAGCATGGGCCCTAAATAAATGAGAATGGGTTTCTGGAACCCTATAGTATCTGTCAGGCTTGACAGGAGCAGGAGGAAGAGTATCAGGGGTAACACTGGAGTCAGAGTATAAATCACCCAAAACATCAAGCACAGGAGGTATAGCTAAGGGTCTGTGTTGAGGCTTTTTAAGGAAGGTTCGAAGGCACTTTCTGGAATCAGAAAATTCCTGGCCTTGCCACTTAAAATGCTCCCTCATGGAATGCAGAACTTCCCCAAAAGAAATATCCTCAGGAGGGAGGCCGAGGGATGGAGTCCTCTGCATCTGAATCCTCATAGGTCTGGAAGGGCTCTTCCTGGCTTTCAGAGGGAACAGAGTCCTCAGAATCTTCATCTGAGGGCAGAGGGTCAGGGGGTTCAACCCTGGGCCTCTTATCAGGAGGAGGCTGGGATTCTCTCTCAGGATGGGCCTGGGAGCCTCTGATCAGAGAAATTAAATCTGCGGCCATGGACATGATCTGAGTTTCAGGAGTAGTCTGAGGTATGTTTTTAGCAGTAAGATGTTTGGACTTGCTGGCTGCCTTGGCACGTGTGTAGGCCTTGATAGACATGGAGATGGGAGGCCTAGCCGCTCCACGTGCAGGAGTTACCTTATCAACAGCAATGGTCTCGGGCATTTCCTCGGTTTCGGTATCCGGAGGAAAATCAATAACTGGCGTCGGAGTGGCCTCCGGTATCGGAGGTATCGGTAATGCGGTGTCTTCGGTTCGGAGCGGTGGAATAACCACCTCAGAGGGAACCGGAGCACTCGCAGTTAGTTTTGGCGTGGTGTCGGTTGAAGACGCGGGCCGAGGATGTCGGTCCCGGTCTTTTCGTTTCTTAGGAGTCTGCGTTGTCGGAAGTTCCGACGGCATTGTATAATCAAATTTTTTGCCGAAAAAGTCTTCAGCGAACTCCACCCGGCGCCTGAGAGTGCGCTTGTTGAAGCGAGCACAGGCGGCACAGGCCGAGACGTCATGGTCTGGGCCAAGGCAAGGGAGGCAGTAAGAGTGGAAATCCTTATGAGGTATTTGTTTACCACAAGACAAACAATTATTTACTTTTTCAGTAATTTCTGACATCGCCTGAGGCAAGAAAAGGTCCCCAATGGGGTACTTAGCTTTTTTGATGACTTTGGTTTCGAAGAATACAGGAGCTGACCGACCGGCACTTGCGAACTGCTTCTGCTTTGGGCACCGCGCGGCAAGAAAGACTGAAGAAGATGGCGTCGGCTGATGCTTATATACTCCAGCCGCTCTGACGTCGGAGAGAAATGCGACATCAGCCGACGTGGGACCCAGACTTTGGAATCCGGCCGACTGAGGGCTGCCAGAGGCAGGACAACCCATATGTTATGACTGCAGTTGCATTCTTGAAGGACATCAGTAGCAATCATTCAAAATAACTTAACAGCGATTTAGCAATCAAAAGTACTTAAGTTGGCCTGAATGGCACTGGACTCCAATGGACTCCAAGATTCACCAAGCCCCTGGAAAATGAGCAGGAGACAATATCTAGTAAAGGAGTTTTATTCAAGAGCAATACTGATTTGCTGGGTGGACACTCAGTATCATGGATCTATGGAAAACAATGGGTGGGAAAATTACATAAATAGCTTATACAGCAGTCAATAACAATGAAAGAAGGGAGGGAGAGACTTTGAAAATCAGATTATCATAAGGGAAGGAGGCCAGAGACACAGCCTTATTATAAAATAACAACAGCAAAAGGGTTGGAGAGTTGGAAGAATAAGCATGCTAGCTAGACAGGCATACAATTAAATGAAGGCAATATTGGAGCACTTTCATAAACTTTAGCTTAATGTGCTAGTGGGGGCTAGGGCAGACACAGAATGCATCTTTAGGCAGGTAAAAATAAGCAGAATATAAAAGCACTGAAGCATAAACAGAAATAGAGACAATTCTTTCACTACTATAGTTTAAGACACCAGACTATGCAGAAATTTAGCAGTAACACTTTTTATAGGAAAAATGCAACAACAAATTACTAAGGCTCAAAATCTGGCAGGAGTGCACAGTTCTACCACAACTATGAATTAAACTACAAGACTATAGGCCAGCAGGGTTTAAAATACAAAAGGATAGCTTGTATAAGTAACAACCTTCCCACAACTACTAATTAAAGACTAAGGTCCCAGAGCAAACTTAAAAATGCAAACAGATGGAAGAAAGCAGAAAAGTACAAAGTAGTATTACCACACAGGTCACTAAGTGCAACTCAGGTATTTTAGAAGAAATGATACAATAAAAATATTTAATTCTCTCTTTTTTTTTAAAGCTAGTTACTTACAGTTCCACACCTCTCCAAGTCTTGGATAAATGACATGAGTGGGGGTAAGCTCTGTGCTGGAAATACGAGGCTAGCTAGAGTGCAATCCAATCAAATAAAGGCAATAATGACTCCCACAGTTATGTGAGTTTCAGTTTGGTTTAGTACGTTTTAGGGAGTTTACTGGCAATTTCCGACTGAACAAGGAAGTGTGACTTAAGAGTCATTTTTTAAATATTGAGGACTTCCAAGATGGCTGCACACTGAATAACAGCGTAATTCTAGCTCTCACAGTGTGAAAACAGAAACTTAGCAGAGAAAGCCAGTGGACCTACATTTCTGGGTAAATTTCTGTAACTGACTAGTAAGTGCACTGCCTGGATGCCAGGACAAAAGAAATACAGAGAATATGAAGACAAATCAGCTACAAAAGGTGATGAAAAAACTGACTGGGAAAATTACTGCAGCTGTTCAACAAAAAAAGTGCAAGTTCCAGATGTGACTTCCAGTAATCTACAGGAAACTATGAGGCAACTGCACACAGACCTGACTAAAATAAATGAAACACTGATGGAGTACAGTTGCACTTCCAATTTTGCAAGGGTCAGGTCTGGCGAACCCTTGCGAAATCCAAAGAATCGCAAATAATAATTAGGCCCCGTAAGTCCATACAGCACCAGCCAAAACATACATCAGCCAGCAGCATTGTCTTGGAAGTACAACCAACACATACAGCATCAGCTAACAGCAGTTTCACATCTCCCAGAAATGCACAGGAGATGTGCTCTGTATTCTGTGTCGGAAATTCTTATAGATGATAAGCAGGAGATCACATGGATGATGAACTTTTGTTGGGGATTTGTACTGAAAATCAGAACTATCCAGCACAGTGTTTTGAAAAAATGGAGGATCTAGCTTTTGCCTCCAGGTGTGTGTGTGTGTATGTGTGTGTGTGTGTGTGTGTGTGTGTGTGTGTGTGTGTGTGTGTGTGTGTGTGTGTGTGTGTGTGTGTGTGTGTGTGCGGGCGCGTCTGGATGTGCAGTGGCAATTTGTGAATAAGAGGATTAGCGAAAGCTAAATTAGTGAAAGTGGAGGTGCAACTGTACATCAACTCAAACAATAAAAAGGTGGAAAAAATGGAAGAATCTTTAAACAGATATTCAGATAAGGTAATAAACAAGGCAATAAGGTAATAAACAGCAAAAGATGACTGCAAACTGGGGGCCATAATCGAATCTCCAGCTGACACAAGCATCCTCCAAAAGGGTCTCACAGAGACGGATGCATAGTGCCAGAACCATGGCCTCAAGCTAAATGCTAAAAAGTGCATAGTCATCCCCTTTGGGAAAAACAAGGTGCCCACAAATTACCACATAGGTGGTAATCCATTAAGTACGGAAGAAGTAATTAGAGATTTGGGGACCAGCGTAGACAGTAATCTCTCCTTTGATAATCACGTTGCCAAAGTGGTTAGAAAGACCTTCTATATAGCCCACCTTATCACGAAAGGGTTCGCATCTAGATCAAGAGAGGTCATTGTGCCCCTCTACTCGTCACTCATCAGGCCCATAATTGAATACAATGCCCCTTTTGGGATGTAACTTACCTGACACCTGCAGCAACTGGAGAGACCTCAAAAGTACCTCACCAAGAGGATCATGGGCTACAAACAGATGTCCTATGCAGCTCGACTAAAGAAACTCCAGCTCTACTCAGTTGCTTACCGCCTACTCAGAGGCGATCTATGCCTGACGTACAAAGCCATGTCAAACCCAGAATTAATGGACATGCTCCATCTCAAAAAATCCAAGTCCCTTATAGCTACATGCTCCAGGGACCTAAACCTCAGCATAAAAATAAATAGGACATGCTGGAGGGACAGATTCATTTCCCAGAGGCGCCCCTCACTCTGGAATAGAATCCCAATTCATGTTAGACATAGCCCCTCGCTGACCCTCTTCAAGCGAAATTTGGACGCGTGGATGGGAAATCACAAATTCACCCCTGGGATCTCTCCTATGTCCCTGCTAGACAGAGGCACAGTAAACTAATCTTAAAAGGGTACCTTCTGTGACCTACTTTACAAAGGCACAGTAGGCTAATCTAATAGGGAGGCGGAAGCCAAATACACTCTGGCTAGGCTTATAAATGTCCTAGGGCAGATAGCCTAGTATCTACCTATGAACCTAAAACTCAGAGGTTGAAATGAAGAAAAGGCTGGCTGAATATGACACTGCACAAGAACAGATATTTCAAAAAATTAACAGAATTAGAGGACAGAGCATGTAGGGAAACCTGACACTTTCTGCTGTACCTGAGAAGCTGGAAGGAACAGACTGTATTAATTTTATGAAAGTGCAAATAAGCAACTGGATTGGTATTCCACAACAGGAATTGTTAATTGAAAGGGCACATCATGTACATGCTCCAAACCTGGCTATGAGAAAACAACCTAGACCTTTAATAGTAAGGATGCAATCTTACTAGGAGAAGGATTTGATTCTGACAAAACGGTGACAGAAGGACAAAATACAAAAAGTGGGAGACAGCAGTGTTTATGTGGAGAATAACTACTCATTGTACACCAGGCAGAAGAGGAGTACGTTTTTTCCATTATTCAGGGAATGTGAAAAAGCAGGTGTGAGATTAAAACTGCCGTATCCAGCTATCTTCAAAATATTTTTCAGTGGAGGAAAGTACATGCTAAGGAAGAAATACAAAAGTTTGTCTAATAAAAGCAAGTTGTGAAACAGAAAGAAATTCTGCTTCTTGTTCTTCTGATAATAAGACCACAGAGAGAGACTTGTGTCAGTGAAACCTTTTCCAGTGTTTCAATGGAAATGCTTGACAGAGGGGGGGGGAAGCACAAGAGTTGACTAGAAGAATCAACAGCACATTGGAAATGAAGAAGAGACAGGATTTGGGAGAAAGCGATGAATAGGAATAGAACAAGAAAATCTGGAAATATTGGACTTTCTTGAACTTTGTTAAACTTGTAGGGGACTCTAAAGCATACACCCTACTTCATGTCACTAATGTTTGGAGAATAAAATCAGTAACTTGGAAACTGATAAATATGGGATTACAAAGCAATAATTATATTTGTGAAACATGACAGAACAAGAAACTCTGGAAATACTGGGCTTTTTCTGACTCTGTTAAACTTGTAGGGGACTCTAAATCATATGCCCTTATTCATGATTAATGTTTGGAAAAATACTCAGGAGAATGGAACAGGAGGGAGAAAGTTAAATGCAAATAAAACATTTTTTCTTAATAGCTGTTGTTGTACTATGTAAATAGTGCATGATTTTCTTTGCATGCTATACAATAAAGTTTTTTCCATTCTTTTTAAGCGTAATGGGGATACTAATGTAAATAGCTGTTCCTGTTTTTTTTATTTTCTTTCTCCCTTGTTCTCTTTTTCTTCTTGTTCAGTTTTAAGAAATGTAGGCACTGCAATGTACAAAAAAGATCTGATTAAAAGAGCATGACAAAAGAAAAATTAGTGTGCTTTTTCTCATTCTTGCACAGGAAATGACTGGGTTAAGGTCATTAGCTTAAACTAGTGACATGTTTTAAGAGAAAGCAAGTAACATTATATAGCTTTCTTTTCCCTACTAAACAGTTTTGTGTCTGGTTTTCATGTCTCTATCAGACAATCTGATAAAGAGAAATGGCTTAGAGAAAATCTTTTCTGAAAGCATTCAAGTGTTTTTCTAGCTGAGAGACCTACAAAGATAAGACAAAGCCAGACAGCACTTAATAGAATCATAGGCGGTACACCATGCATCTTATCATGGAAAACCTTTCTTTTAGGTTGTCTCAAGTCTTTATGTGTGGCTGTCAGTTTGGAACATTTATTCCCACTAGGATATGTCACTCATCCACTGTTATCATGCAAGACGAACGGGGGGCTAGTTTGTTTATATGCTTTATTACATAGGAACACATCAGGATGGATAGCAACAACATAAAATAGAAACAAACTGATTAACTGACAGACTAACACATGCATGCATGCTTACATCTCAAAATCTCTCTACAAAACAGCAGTCTAGCTAGCACTTGCTCACTATTTATGCACATGTGCAAGGCATACCTCTCAACTGTACAGATTTTCGCAGAATGTCCAGATTTTTCCCTCATATTTTTGGTCTGTTACTCATCAAAAAGTATTTCTGACAAATCACTGGGATGACCTAAAGATTAAAGTCACTAAATAATGACATGCATTTGAGCTTCAGATTTCATATTCTTCAGAAAAATTATTGCTAACACAAATTCTGTTATTCTAGCAACTTTCTAAGTTTATAAGAGCAATATTTAAAATGTGTCCTTATTTTTAGGCCTTTGTCCAGATTTCTTGTACATGGAGATTTAGTGGTATGATGCAATCCATGGAAAGCTTTTTAAAGGTACCTACACTCTGACCTACATCCTCCCTCTTTAGGGAATTGTCTTACAATAACAATTACATTTGTATAGGCATGCAGTTATAAAGACACCAAGAAATAAACCCAACACTCATGTCTAAGTTGCCATGTATCTGGAACATGGTCTGGAAATGCGACCCGATCCACTAATATAGTAGTTAGGACTGGGTTTAGTAACAGGGACAGTCATTGGTGAACAATCTGCTTGAGGACTCTTGTGAACTTTCTCAGGAATCAGGATTATTTACTGGAATGTTCTCTGGAACTGGAACACTGGATGACTCACTCTGAGATCTAAAATCTTTATCACAGGCAAAATGCTGCAATACTGGCTCAGACACCAGAACTAAATGTTTCCACAATGTATGATCTCAACTCTGGACATACGTTATTCATGACTCCAATCCAATCAAAACCTTTTCTGTCTGCATCCTCACTATCTCCCCTTCTTGTAATGGATTGAGTGGTTTCCTGGTCTTATAACAGGACTTCTGGGACAAACGCCTTTTCATAAGTTGAGCTTTCACTGTTTTATTGTTCTTAGCACAGGGAACCAATAGATTGCTACTGATTGGTAGTGTGGTTCTTGTCTGTCTCGACAAAAGTCTCTGAACAGGTGAACCAAGATGTTTATCACAAGGAACATTTCTAAGATTCAGGAGATTTAGGAAAACATTGCTATTGTCTCGTTTCAACTTCTCTAATAACTGTTTTGCACTTTGAGCTGCACGTTCTGCCAAACCATTTGATTGTGGGTATTCAGGGCTATTCGTAACATGAATAAAGTTCAACAATTCAGCAAATCTCCTGAACTACTGGCTTGTAAACTGTGTACCATTGTCAGAAATAACTTTTTGCAGACTACCATTGACTGTAAAATGATGTTTCAACTTAGTAATGACAGTACTGGATGCTAGATTAGGAAGTAGGTCAATCTTGAACCAATTTGAACAAGAGTCTAACACCAAGTAATGTTGACCATTCCATTCGAAAATGTCTGTAGCTGCTTTTGACCGAGGTAGTTCAGGAATCTGGTTTAGCTGAAGTGGTTCCTTCTATTGATGTGGCTTAGTATTATTACAAACAGAACAAGATTAAAGTACTCTCTCAATGTCCTTTGACATAGAAGGCCAAAACACTAGTCCTCTCACCTTTCTTTTGGTAAAATCAGTTCCTGGGTGGCCACGAAGGAAAATAGTAATATATTCTTGTTGCAAGGATTTTGGAACTTTCACTATGATACTATTGTCAATCAAAATCTCATCTCTGTAAGGAAAATATGGTGCAGCTCATGAGGTAAACAAGATTGCTTTGACTGCCATTCTTGACTGATAACATGGTCGAGCTTCTGAAGAATTGGATCTGAAGCTGTGTGACTTCAATGCTCATCAAGACAAAGAAGAAAAATGCCTCACTTCCATGACTTCAAAATCAAGTTGCTCATTTTCATGCTGTTCAGTGGTACTTCTGGGCAATCTGGATAAGGTAACAGCAAGATAAAGAAGGTTGCCTTTTGCATAGACAAGATTGAAATTGCACTTTTACAATTTCAACATCATGCATTGCAATCCAGCAGGAGCTGTATGCATAGGGTTTCTCAGAATAGTAACTAGAAGTTGGTGATCAGTTTCAATTTGAATAGGTCAGCCATAAATATAATCATGGAACTTCAAACATGCAAACACAATTGCCAAGAGTTCTTTCTCTATCTGCGCATACTGCATCTCGGTTTGGGTTAGAGTTCTGGATGCACAGGCTACTGGTCTACCCTCTTGAAGAATGACTGTACCAAGACCATACTCTGAAGCATCACAAGAAAGAGTTACTGGTTTGTGAACATCATAACATCTTAAAGGGGTCTAAATCAGATAGTCGTAGTTCCGTAACTTCGAACACCTAATGGTCGAACCATTATGTTCAAAGTTACAGAACTTCGACCACGTAAAAAAAATAAAAAAACAATGGACAAAAAAATAAATTGTTGTAAGCAGGGGGCAAGCTCCCTTGCACCCTCCGCTACTTAAATATGCCAACTCCGAGATTGCACCACACTGAAGTGAATGGAAACCTCCGCTTATGGAGATTTCCATTCAAACGCTCAAACTTTTACAAATTCGAACGTACGGTCTCGACCATATGTGGTTCAAACTTGTAAAAGTTCGACTTTGTGATAAGAGCCCTCAAAGTAGATGGAATGGCAATTCTCTGTTTCAGGACATCAAACACTCTTTGGTGTTGTTCTAACCAGGATGTCAACTCTCTCAGCGGTGCTGAAAGTTGGCTCAAGTCTGAAATAAACATGCCTAGATAGTTAGCCATGCCAAGAAAATGCTGTAGAACTTGAACATTGTCTGGAGCTGGCATCTCAAGAATTGCTGTTTGCTTGGAAGGACCTGGTCGTAAGCCTAAACTGTTAAACAAATTACCAACAAGAGTAACTTCTCGCAGCCTGAATTTACACTTCTGAAAATTCAGCTTAAAATTTACTTCACATACTCTTTCCAAAACTTTCTTGAGGTTTTTCTCACATTCAACTTCACCACTACCCTACAAGAGTACCACCTACTATAATACCACATGGATAACTAGAAAAATTTGCTCCATCACACACTGGAAGACTTCACTGGCAGAATTTATCCCAAATGGCATTCTCAAAAATCTGAACCTGCCACAAGGAGTACTGAAAGTGGTTAGCAATGAAGATTTTCAGTCAAGCAAAATTTGCCAAAATAAACTTTTTGCATCCAAGACAGAAAAACGGTGGCATTTGGCATACAAGCAGCAACCTCTTCGACTATACGCATTGGACAGACAATGTTCAAATCTCGTGGATCAATACATATTATGATATAATCTGAGCTTTTCTTATGAGCTACCCCCATGGAAGATACCCATTCAGTAGGGGTAGAAGAACCTACTGGACAAATCACACCTTGCTGCATCATTTTGTCTAGCTCGGCTTTGACTCTGTTTTGCATAGCAATTGGAACACTCCAGGCCGGTCTGACAACTAGGCTGACTTCAGGGTCTAACTTCATGGAGTACACAACTGGGAGATGCCTAGTCTGTCTTCAAAAAGATCAGCATAGGTAGAAAAAATAGTCTGGGCAAAATTAGAACAGTTGTCTTTTAAGTGTACATGATAAACTTCCTTATTAAATGAAAGTAGTCCCATTTTCAAATGGTCTCTGAAGCCTTATAATGACTGTACGTGCCTTTTGACTATATAAAACTGCAAGTCATAGCGGTTCCCAGCAGAGTAACACAAAAGCACTACTGAGCCTTCAGCCTGAATTTCTTCACCACCATAAGCAACAAGCTTCACACACTTTGCCAAATTAACCTTCTCACCAGCACATACTCTAGCAAATGTTTCTGCCGACATAACACTGCACTTTGAACCTGTATCAACTTTGAGATCTACGAGAGAACCATTAATCCGAACACCACAAAATACTTAATTCTTTGCCCACAAATATACTGCACTGACTGTTTCATTAAGCACTGACACACCATCAACATAAAAAAGTTGGGTCACAGTTTTCTAACTGATCAACTTGTCTCTCTGAATGTTGTTTTTTAATAAAAGAATGAGCCTCTTCTGATTTACAAAATCGTTAAAAATGATTCCACTTGTTACATCTGTGGCACTGCTGACCAAAAGTTAAGCACTTTTCTCTTTTGGGTTTGTGATTTCTACCACCATTACAACAATTAACTATGAAGCAAGGTAAAAGCGCATTCTTTGACTTTGCTGAGTCACCCTTGTGCTTCTCTGAGACTGTGCGTGCTTTGGAATTTATTAGAAAACTACAGGGTTCTCCAGTGACTGCTGCAGGACTCACAGTAGCTGTCACATGCTTGGGCATGTATCTTTCAACCGTGTGCTGCATACTATCAACATTAGCTTTAGAAGATACTGGAAGCATGCATTTCTAAGCATATGTGTGCTTTTCTGTGAGCTCATATATCTGACAAATCTCTATAGCCTTATTCAAAGTTAAGGTCACTCTCTCGAAGCAAAATCTTTCTGAAAGCTTCTTCTTTGATACCACATACAGGTCTGCCTTTTATCAACTCAGCTCATGCCTTAAATCATGAAACCTGCACATTTTAGCCTTATTTCTCAAGTCAGTTACATATGTTGCAAAAGTTTCACCAAGCTTTTGATCCGTTGTATAAAATAAGTGCCTTTCCATTGTAATATTAATTTGGGGGTTACACATTTCTCTGAATTTACATTTTAAGCACTTGGGGTCTTCCCTTGTTTCAGCCGGCACCACTATATGGCGGCTTCCCCCACCCCTGCATACACAGCAGGTGCATACACAAATGAACATTCTCCTTCTATGGCTTCTAAACCAGCTAAATTAAGCAGAATAAATGCCTTTGTATGTGCATCTTTGTCAAAAATGCAGCTTGTATGAAAATATCGCACTCTTGCTCATTCTCCAATTCTCTGCAATATTATTATCAAATACAAGTGGAGATGGTCTGCAAAAGCCTTCTGCCATGTCAACAAATTATCCTTAAACACACTGCAAAAATGGAACTTGCAATTATGTATGAATATGCACACACAACAGGTACTTGAAATAACATTCAAATGCACAATAAACTCTTCAAAATACTGCACTTTGTGAAATATGCTTTGAAATGGCTGTATTTTGTAAAATAACTGTAATGTAATACTGCACAAACTTGCAAACACTTTGTACACTTTGGATATTTCAAACAGCTTTAATTAATGCGAAAAAGTAGCAACCTAAAAATGTGGTTGTTTTCCTTTTTATATATTTTATGTGATTTGGACATTGATGTTTCAAACACTTTCGTAATTATTTTGAATATTTTTTTCAATATGTAACAGTTTCAGGCATTTCATTTAACTAGGAATTTGTTTTGAGCATTCTGAGTGCTTCATTTTATATTCTTTGAGTAAGAAATCATTTAAGCAAGTTTTTGTACCTGGAATTAATTTCTGACCTATTTTGCAAGTCGTACGTGCAGTAGGGATGATCCATTCCTCTATATTCCTACAACAATAACTGAGTGCCTCTTGGTCTTGATTCTGGACCCCATTCTGACACCATGTCGCTTGTCCCCTGTTATCACACAAGATGAACAGACCGGGTAGTTTGTTTATATACTTTATTACACAGAAACACATCAGGATGGATAGCAGCAACAAAATATAAACAAGTTGATTAACTGACAGAATAACTCATACATGTATGCTTACATCTCAAAGGCTCTCTACAAAATGGCAGTCTAGCTTGCATGTGCTCAGCATTTATACACATGTGCAAGCTGATCTACAAAGGGTAAAACTTCAATGTCTGAAGATGTACACAGTTTTGTGTGTTATTAAGGTTAATAGGTTTTAGGGAGTATTGGGGCTGTGTTTGTATTTTTGTTTGAGGGCTTTCAGTAAAACAAAAAGTTCTGTAAGACGTGACACATGCTCAAATGGAGATGACAAGAAACAACTGTATAAAAGATTAACCTGCCAAAAAATACATGCATGTAACACAAAAGCTAGACATTTAACAAAAAGCAGTTTTACATTAAAGGTGGGAATGATCATTGTTCAAGAATATTATGCTTTCGGTTCATAGGTGTTTACTAGGCTAATGACCACAAGGGCCTTTTTAAGCCTAGCCATACATTCCAATCTCTGACAAGTTCTGACACCCTTGATAAGTGTAAGCAGGGGCTTGGGAGATGAAAAGTACAGTTGTGTACCTGCCATAAATGTAGATGTTCGAGTGTATTCACTATTGCAATCATTACTCTTGGGGTTATCCTGCTGGCAGGTTACCCGCAGTAGGCCTGAATTCCAAAGTCTTGGTCGCCTCTTCCCTGACGTCAGTGCGCCAGGGGTATATAAGATGCAGCCGATGCCATTTTCTTCAGTTTTTCTTGCTCCAGACGTCAGGTGCCCCCCCCAAAAGGATAGACTAAATAAATTATGCCAATAAACATGCATGCACTAAAGTAAACATGTCCTTCTTCTACAAGCAAATACACCACATAGGTTGTATAGAATAGAGAAGTACAGTTAAGACCCAGCAAAAGAAAGGGGGATGGTGGGAGGGTAACCTGGACTGCAACAGTGAATGCACTCGAACATCTACATTTATGGTAGGTACACAACTGTACTATGTTCATTGTGTTTCACTGTTGCAGTCACTACTCTTGGGTTGAATCCCAAAGCTGAGGATGGGTGGCTGGGCTAAACTGGATTAGGAGAGGCTATGAGGCCCTGCAGAACTGTAGTGCCAAAGCCTGCTCTGGATTTAGAGTCGAGAGGTAAGTGGTAGTGCTTTGTAAAAGTGTGCACTGAGCTCCAAGTTGCAGCCTCTAAGATGTCTTTGGTTGGTACTCCTCTGAGGAAGGCTGCTGAAGTGGCTGCTGCTCTGGTTGAATGTGGCCTAATGCCGTTAGGCACTGATTTGCCATGCTGTGAGTAGCAGAAACGAATGCAATGGCCTATCCATTTTGAAATAGTCTGTTTTGAGATAGCCTTTCCTTGTGGTCCTGCAGCATATGCCACTAAAAGTTGCTCAGTCTTTCTGAAAGCTTTAGTTCTGTCCAAGTAGAAGCATAGCTGTCTGTGCATGTCCAAAGAATGCAGAAGTCTCTCACCCTTGTTCTGTGGTTTGGATAAAAGGTAGGCAAGTGAATAGTTTGGTTAAGGGCCACAGTGGACACCACCTTAGGCATAAATGTCGGGTTCGTCCTCAGGGAAACCCGGTCTGGATGGAAAATGATAAAAGCTTCCACAGCCATGAGTGCCTGTAAGTCTGAGACTCGTCTTGCAAAGGTTATTGCTGGGAGCAGAGCTGTTTTCCAGGATAAAAATTTTATATCAGCTGTTGAGGCTGGCTCAAAAGGAGGCAGTGTGAGTTTTTCCAAGACATAATTGAGGTCCCATGCAGGTATTGGTGCACTCCTTGGAGGTCGTACGTTTTTGGCCCCTCTGAGGTACTGTCTTATTAAAGGATGAGAAAAGATAGGTGGTTCCGTATTGTAATGGGCTGAAATGGCAGAGGCATGAATCTTAATTGATGAAAAGGATAGGCCTTTGTCCAGCATCTCAGTTAAGTATTGTAAAATCTGAGGAATATGTGGAACAAAAGTGTCAATTCCTTGTGCCTGGTTCCAAGCACAGAATCTCTTCCATTTTTCTGCATAAGATTTTCTGGTACTGGGCCTCCTGGCCTCCAAAATAACATCCATCACAGCTTTGGAGAGAGGAGTGTTCTGAATGGCTACATTATCCGCCATGCTACCAGATTTAAGATCCTGAGTTGGCTGTGCAGGATCTGATTGTTTTGTTGTGTCAGTAAGTGAGAAATATGAGGCAATGTCCAGGCTGGACCTTGGGACAAGTTCTTTAGGACTGGGTACCAGTGCTGGCATGGCCAGTCTGGGGCAATCAGTATAATTTTTGGCTTTTCTTGTCTGACATTTAGGAGTACCTTGGGGAGGAGAAGCAGTGGAGGAAAGGCATATACTGTTAGGTTTTTCCAGCTGAAGGATGAGGCATCCACTTTCCATGCTTGCTTGTGAAAATTCCTTGTGCAGACTCTCTGTAGTTGGCAGTTGTGAGGGGAGGCAAATAGATCTATGTCTGGACATCCCCATTTCCTTGTTATCATGCTGAAGACTTGTGGATCCAGTTTCCACTCATGGGGATCCATGAGGTTTCTGCTTAGTTCGTCTGCCAGAGTATTTATTTTTCCTGGCAGGAATTGTGCTTGCAGGTGAACTTGATAAGTCAATGCTGTGTCCCACAAAGCCATGGCTTGTTTGCAGAGGGGCTAGGAACGTGTGCCTCCCTGCTTGTTTATGTACCACATGACTGTATCATTGTCCGTCTTTATCAGTAGTTGTCCTGGATGAATTAGATCCTTGAAAGCTGTCAGGGCATTCTGAACAGCTAGCATCTCTTTTTGATTGCTAGAAAGATGCATCTGGCTTGCGGGCCATGTGCCCTGAATACATTTTCCTGCCAAGTGGGCCCCCCCAGGCATAATCTGATGCATCCGTTGTTAGTGTCTGCCTGGCTGTGGGTAAAGTGAATGGCTGTCCCTTGTTGTGGTGACAGGCCTGTGCCCACCATCAAAACTCCTGTTGTAGGCAGGGAATGAGGGTAATTAATGTTTCCAGGCTGTGTCAATGTTGAGTCCAAACACTTTTTAGATATCATTGTAGTTTCCTCATATGCAGTCTGGCATATGGAATTAGCAGAATGCAGGATGCCATGAAGCACAAAGCCTGCAGATTTTTTCTTGCAGATAACTGGGTCTTTGTTGCCAACATTTTGACGTAAGAAGTCAGTTGTCTTTGTTTGTCTGGCGTGAGATAAGCCATCTGGGCAGTTGTATTTAAGCATGCCCCCAGGAATATTATCTCTTGAGAGGGTACTAGTTTTGATTTCTTTTCATTTACTGTGTACCCTAGGCAAATTAGTAATCTTTTTACAAACGCCAGATGCTTTAGTAGAATGTCCTTGTTCTTTGCTTGAATAAGGCAGTCGTCCAAGTAAGGATATATTTGAATTCCTCTTTGTCTGCAGAATGCAATTACTGGTGCCAGGCATTTTGTGAAGACCCTGAGCGCAGTAGATAAGCCAAAGGGCAGTGCAGAGAATTGGTAGTGCATTGAGCCAGCTATGAATCTGAGGTATCTTCTGCAAGATTGTCTGATTGGGACATGCAGGTATGCCTCTTTTAGGTCCAAAGTTATAAGCCAAGCCTTCCTGCCAAGCATGGGCAGTAGCGGTCAGCATTTTGAATTTTGGAACATCCAGAAATGTGTTTAGAATAGACAGGTCCAGTATTGGTCTCCAGGCTTTGCCCTTTCTCGGTACCAAGAAAAGTCTTGAGTAAAATCCCTGTCCCTGCTCTTGCTGTGGTACTGGCTGAATGGCCCTCATGTCCATGAGGAATGAAATTTGCTTTTGTGCCTCTGCCGATTGATTGTGTGGCAGGTCTGGCATACCTTTTGCCCTTGGCAGGATGTGAAAGTGGAACCTGTAGCCCTGAGACACTATGTTCAAGACCCATTTGTCCTGGATGATGATGTGCCAATTTTGTGAAAAAAAGTGCTAGTTTTCCCCCTAAGGGGCTACCAAAAGATAAGTGCTTGGTTCTGGCAAAGGAAAGTCATTGGGACTGTTTCCTGTATGGCTGTGATTTGTCTTCTCCGCTTTTATTATTTAGGCCTGTATGAGCCTTGGGGATGGGATCTGCCTCTGGGGCATCTGTATCTGCCTCTTTGTGGCCTATCTGACACTGGAAAGGACCAATTCTTTGTAGGCCAGTTTCTGCTAAATCTGGGTGGCTGCACCTGTAAGAAATCCTTAACTGTCTGCATAGATTTCGCTTTGTCCTCCATTTTCTTCAACACCTCTTCTGCTTTAACACCAAACAAAGTATCATGCTGTAATGGAGCATCTAATAATTTTGCTTTGACATGATCAGGCAGATTCTGTTCCCTTAACCAAGCATGTCACCTAATGACAGAACCTGTAACAGCGGCCCTGCAAGAGGCCTCCAGAGAATCAAAACCACATTGCAAAGTATGCTTTCCCACTTGTTCAGTTGCATGCAATAAATCCTGCATTTCCTTGTTTTCTGCACATTCAGAATTTGCTAACATTTTCTGTTTAAGCAGTGGCAATAAGTATTGCTGATATTTAAGCACATGAAATCGACAATTTAAAGCTCTCACAGCCAAGGTAGCAGAAGTGTAAACCTTTTTCCCCCATCTGTCCAGTGCCCTTGAATCCTATCAGAGGGGATAGGGTTTTTTGCAGTGGAAGCCTTGACCCCTTTGGGACCCTGAGAAATAGTTTCTGGGTCAGCAGCAGGGTTTTTACAAAGAAATTTATGTGAATCTGGGACCCTGTATTATCTGTCTGGTTTAACAATTGCAGGGGGTAAAGAGTCAGGGAACAGACCGGACTCTGAAAATACATCATCTACAATGTGTAAAATAGGAGGGATAGCAAGAGGTCTGTGCTGAGGTAGTAAAAGAAAATCTCTAAGCCTTTTCTTAGATTCTGAGTAGTCTTGGCTCTCCCAGTGGAAGTGCTCCCTCATGGTATGCAGGGTTTCCACAAAAGAATAATCCTCAGGAGGGGAGGCAGAAGGGATAGATTCTTCAGCATCAGAATCCTCATAGGGAGGGAGAGAGTATTCTTGGTCAGAAGAGGAGTCAGAGGAAATGGAAACCTGATCTGAAGATTCATATTCTGTCTCTTGCCTAGGCCTCTTCTCTGGAGGGGGATGGGAACCCCTGATCAAAGTAATTAGGTCTTCGACCATTTTGAGCATCTGTTTTTTAGGCATGGAGGTCTGTCCAGGGGCTTGCTGCACTTGTTTCTTTGTCTTTAGCTTTTGAAGCTGTAGTCCGTTTTATATATTTAACTATGTAGGCCTGAAAACACCCTCAGAAGCTGATGCCTGCTCAGCGGCTCCGGACCCATCTGAGGGAATATTTTCCAAGTGTCCAATACCTTGAGTGTCCAGAGGCCTAGTCTGCTCCACGTGGGAGTCGGAAGCGGCCTGCGGCTCTGAGGTATCAGGCGTCAGGGGCTGCAAAAGTGCCTCACTGAGAACCGGCGACTGGCTTAGAAGAAGCCTCGTCGTCAGTTTTGGCCTCGGATGCCTGTCCTTTTCCTTTTCCTTGCGTTTTTTGTGAATTGCGGTAGTCAGATGGCTATCCGATGACATTGTGTAATTAAATCTTCGGCCAAAGTAATGAAATGCAAAATTGTAGCAACGCTTAACAGTGCGTTGGTTAAATCTAGCACAAAATCTGCAATTAGCTACGTCGTGATCAGGGCCTAGGCAAAGAATACAATAAGAATGGAAGTCCTTATGAGGTATGTGCTTCCCACAAGAATACAATTATTAACTTTTTCTGACATCGGTCTGGAGCAAGAAAAAAGTTTCCCCAACAGGGTACTTAGCTTTAAATGAAGACTTTGGATCTGAAATTCGAACACGAAAATCTCAGGAGTCGGCTGACCGGCACTTGCAAACTGCTTCTGCTTCGGGCACCGCGCGGCAAGAAAGACTGAAGAAAATGGCGTTGGCTGCATCTTTTATACCCCTGGCGCACTGACATCAGGGAAGAGGTGACAGCAACCGACGCTGGACCAAGACTTTGGAATTCAGGCCGACTGCGGGTAGCCAGCCAGCAGGATAACCCCAAGAGTAATGACTGCAACAGTGAAACACGATGAACATCATTTATAAGCTAGGGCCTCGGAGATGAACCATTTTAAAGGTTTTCTGTGTCCATTAGAGACACAGGTCCCAAACCAGGGATGAATTTCCTGTTCTCCATCCACTTGTCCAGGCTGCACTTGAATTGGTTTAGGGAGGAACTCTGCTTCACATGGATGGGGAGCCTGTTCCAAAGACGGGGTAATTTCCGAGATACATACTTGTCTCTCCAGCAGGTCCTATTTATATCACAGGCATGGTTTAAGTCTTTAGAATGAGTAATTCTAGTGCTGTTTGTTTTGCAGCTATGCAGGAGGTCCATCATAGTGGGGGTCTGACAATGCCCTGTAAGTCAGGCATAGATTTCACCTCAAAAGCCTGTAAGAGACAGAACACAGGGATAGAGCCTTGAGGCGGTCTTCATAGGACATTTTACTTACACCCTGTATTCTTTTAGTGATGAACCTCTGTGGATGTTCCAGTTTTTGAATATGCCTGGTTAGGTATATACCAAAGTGTGCACTGTACTCAATCATAGGTCTGACGAATGCCAAATACAATGGAACAAGGAAAGTACAGTTGTGTACCTACCATAAATGTAGATGTTCAAGTGTATTCACTGTTGCAGTCATTACACTTGGGTTATCCTGCTGGCAGGCTACCCGCAGTCGGCCTGAATTCCAAAATCCTGATCCGACATCGGTTGCGGTCACCTCTTCCCTGACGTCAGTGCGCCAGGGGTACAAAAGATCCAGACGACACCATTTTCTTCAGTTTTTCTTGCCCCAGATGTCAGGTGCCCCCAAAAGGGTAGCCTAAAAAACATTGCTTATAAAAGCATGCACTAAAATAAACAATAACTTCATCTACAAGCAAATACACCACATAGGTTGTATAGAATACAGAAGTACAGATAAGTCCCAGCAAAGAAAGGGGGATGGTGGGAGGGTAACCTGGACTGCAACAGTGAATACACTCGAACATCTACATTTATGGTAGGTACACAACTGTACTATGTTCATCGTGTTTCCCTGTTGCAGTCATTACACTTGGGTTGAATCCCAAAGCTGAGGTTGGGTGGCTGGGTCTAAATAGAATTAGGAGTGGCTATAAGGCCCTGCAAAACTGCAGTGGCAAAGCCTGCTCTGGATATAGAGTAAAGAGGTAAGTGGTAGTGCTTAGTAAAAGTGTGCACTGAATTCCAAGTTGCAGCCTCCAAAATATCCTTGGTTGGTACTCCTCTGAGGAAGGCTGCTGAGGTGGCTGCTGCCCTGGTAGAATGTGGTCTAATACCCTTAGGCACTGATTTGCCATGTTGTGAATAGCAGAAATGAATGCAGTGCCCTATCCATTTTGAAATAGTCTGCTTTGAGATAGCCTTTCCTTGTGATCCTGCAGCCTATGCCACTAAAAGTTGCTCAGTCTTTCTGAAAGCTTTAGTTTTGTCCAAGTAGAAGCATAGCTGTCTGTGTATGTCCAAAGAATGCAGAAGTCTCTCTCCTTTATTCTGTGGGTTTGGGTAAAACGTAGGCAAATGAATGGTTTGGTTAAGAGCCACATTGGACACTACCTTGGGCATAAATGTTGGGTTTGTCCTTAGAGAAACCCTGTCCGGATGGAAGATAATAAAAAGTTCCACAGCCATTGATGCCTGTAACTCTGAGACTCTTCTTGCTGAAGTTATTGCTAGGAGCAGAGCTGTTTTCCATGATAAGAATTTTAACTCAGCTGTATTGGCTGGCTCAAAAGGAGGCAGTGTGAGATCTTCCAAGACAAAATTGAGGTCCCATGCAGGTATTGGTGCTCTCCTTGGAGGTGTTATGTTTTTGGCCCCCCTGAGGAACTGCCTAAGCAGTGGATATGAAAAAATAGGTGGGTCTGTATTGTAATGAGCTGAAATGGCAGAGGCATGGATCTTAATTGATGAGAAGGATAGGCCTTTGTCCAGCATCTCAGTTAGATATTGTAACATCTGAGGAATATTTGGAACAAGTGTGTCAATTCCTTGTGCCTGGTTCCAAGCACAGAATCTCTTCCATTTTTCTGCATAAGATTTTCTGGTGCTGGGCCTCCTGGCCTCCAAAATAACATCCATAACCGCTTTAGAGAGAGGTGTATTCTGAATGGTTACACTCTCCACCATGCACCTAGATTTAGAGTGCTGAGTTGGCTGTGCAGGATCTGATTGTTTTGTTGGGTCAGTAAATGAGGAATTTGAGGCAATGTCCAGGCTGGGCCTTGGGACAAGCTCCTTAGGATTGGGTACCAGTGTTAGCATGGCCAATCCAGGACAATCAGTATCATTTGTGGCTTCTCTTGTCTGACCTTTAGGAGTACCTTGGTAGGAGAGGCAGTGGAGGAAAGGTATATACTGTAAGGTTGTTCAAGCTGAATGACAATGCATCCACTTTCCATGCTTGTTTGTGATAAGTCCTTGTGCAGAATCTCTGAAGTTGGCAGTTGTGAGGGGAGGCAAAAAGATCTATGTCTGGGCATCACCATTTCCTTGTTATCATGCTGAAGATTTGTGGATCTAGTTTCCACTTGTGAGGATCCATGAGGTTTCTGCTTAGTTCGTCTGCCAGAGCATTTGTTTTTCCTGGCAGGAACTGTGCTTGCAGGTGTACTTGGTAGGTCATTGCTGTGTTCCCTAAAATCATGGCTTGTCTGCAGAGGGGGTAGGATTGTGTGCCCCCCTGCTTGTTTATGTACCACATGACTGTGGTGTTGTCCGATTTTATCAGCAGCTGTCCTGGATGAAGTAGGTCCTTGAAGGCTGTCAGGGCATTTTGTACAGCTAGCATCTCTTGTTGATTGATGTGTAGATGCCTTTGGCTTGGGGGCCATATGCCCTGAATACATTTTCATGCCATGTGGGCACCCCAACCATAATCTGATGCATCTGTTGTTAGTGTTTGCCTGGCTGTGGGTAAAGTGAATTGCTGTCCCTTGTTGTGGTGACAGGCCTGTGCCCACCATCGAAACTCCTGTTGCAGGCAGGGAATGAGTGAAATTAATGTTTCCAGGCTGTGACAATGTTGAGTCCAAACACTTTTTAGATACCATTGCAGTTTCCTCATATGCAGTCTTGCATATGGAATTAGCAGAATGCAGGAGGCCATGTAGCCCAGAGCCTGCAGAATTTTTCTTGCAGATAACTGGGTCTTTGTTGCCATGCTTTCGAAGTAAGAAGTCAGTTGCCTTTGTTTGTCTGGCGTGAGATAAGCCATCTGGGCAGTTGTATTTAAGCTTGCACCCAGGAATATTATCTCTTGAGAGGGTACTAGTTTTGATTTCTTTTCGTTTACTGTGTACCCTAGGCAAATTAGTAATCATTTTACAAACGCCAGATGCTTTAGTAGAATGTCATTGGTCTCTGCTTGAATAAGGCAGTCATCCAAGTAGGGATATATTTGAATTCCTCTTTGTCTGCAAAATGCAATCACTGGTGCCAGGCATTTTGTGAAGACCCTGGGCGCAGTAGATAAGCCAAAGGGCAGTGCACAGAATTGGTAATGCATTGAGTCAGCTATGAATCTGAGGTATCTTCTGCAAGATTGTCTGATTGGGACATTCAGGTATGCCTCTTTTAGGTCCAAAGTTACAAGCCAAGCCTTCTTGACCAGCATGGGCAGAAGCTGCTGCAGAGCCAACATTTTGAATTTCGGAACGTCCAGAAAAGTATTTAGAATAGACAGGTCCAGAATTGGTCTCCATGCTTTGTCCTTTCTTGGTACTAAGAAAAGTCTTGAGTAAAATCCTTGTCCCTGCTCTTGTTGTGGCACTGGCTGAATAGCCCTCATGTTCATGAGAGATGTAACTTCGTTTTGTGCCTCTGCCCATTGATTGTGTGGCAGGTCTGGCATACCTTTTGCCTTTGGAAGGGTGTGAAAGTGGAAACTGTAGCCCTGAGAGACTATATTTAAGACCCATTTGTCCTGGGTGATGATGTGCCAATTTTGTGAAAAAAGTGCTAGCTTTCCCCCTAAGGGTGCTGCTAAAAGATAAATGCTTAGCATTGGCAGAGGGAAGTCATTGGGACTGTTTCCTATATGGCTGTGATTTGTCTTCTCCACTTTTGGAGGTAGAAGCACCCCATTGTTTGGGCTTGTAAGAGCCCTGGGGCTGTTGTCTGCCTCTAGGGCGTCTGTATCTGCCTCTTTGTGGCCTGTCTGACATGGGAAAGGACCAGTTCTTAGAAGGCCATTTCCTGCTAAATCTGGGTGGCTGTACCTGTAAGAAATCCTTCACTGTCTGCATAGATTTAGCTTTATCCTCCATTTTCTTCAACACTTCTTCTGCCTTAACACCAAACAAAGTATCATGCTGTAATGCAACATCCAATAATTTTGGTTTAACATGATCAGGCAAAGTCTTTTCCTTTAACCAAGCATGCCTTCTAATGACAGAACCTGTTACAGCGGCCCTGCAAGAGGCCTGCAGTGAATCATAACCACATTGCAAAGTATGTTTTCCCACTTGTTCAGCTGCATGCAATAAATCCTGCAATTCCTTGTTCTCAGAACATTCAGAATTTGTCAACATTTTCTGTTTTAACAGAGACGTTAAGTATTGCTGATATTTAAGCATATGAAACTGACAATTTAAAGCCCTTACAGCCAAGGTAGCAGAAGTGTAAACTTTTTTCCCCCATCTGTCCATTGTTCTAGAATCTCTATCTGAGGGGACAGGGTTTTTTGCAGTAGCAGCCTTGACCCCTTTGGGGCCCTGAGAAATAGTTTCTGAGTTAGCAGCAGGGTTTTTATATAGAAATTTATGAGAATCTGGAACCCTGTAGTATCTGTCTGGCTTAACAGGTGCAGGAGGTAAAGAGTCGGGAGACAGGCCGGACTCTGAAAATACATCATCTACAATGTCTAGAACAAGTGGAATAGCAAGAGGTCTGTGCTGAGGTAGTAAAAGAAAATCTTTGAGCCTTTTCTTAGAATCTGAATAATCTTGGCTCTCCCAGTGGAAATGGTCCCTCATGGTATGCAGGGTTTCCCCAAATGAGTAATCCTCAGGAGGAGAAGCTGAAGGAATAGATTCTTCAGCATCAGAATCCTCATAGGGAGGAATAGAGTATCCCTGTTCTGAAGAGGAGTCAGAGGAAATGGAAACCTGATCAGAGGAATCATATTCAGTGTCTTGCCTAGGCCTCTTATCAGGAGGGGGATGGGAACCCCTGATCAAAGTAATTACGTCTTTGGCCATTTTGAGCATCTGTTTCTTAGGCATGGAAGTCTGTCCTGGAGCATGCTGTACTTGTTTCCTTGTCTTTAAAGCTCTTTTAGTCTTTGTCTTGGATGCTGAAGTTGGCTTGATATAAAGCTGTGTAGGTCTAAAAACACCCACAGAAGCCGATGCCTGCTCAGCGGCTCCAGACCCATCTGAGGCATTAGTTTCCGAAGGCCCAATACCTTGAGTATCCAGAGGCCTAGTCGTCTCCATGTGGGAGTCGGAGGTGGCCTGTGGCTCTGAGGTAGCGGGTGTCAGGGGCTGTGAAAGTGCCTCACTGAGAACCGGCGACTGGCCTAGAAGAGGCTTTGTCGTCGGTTTTGGACCTCGGATGCCTGTCCTTTTCTTTTTCCTTGCGCTTTTTATGAACTCCGGTCGTCGGCTGTTCCGATGGCATTATGTAGTTAAACCTTCGGCCAAAGTAATGAAAAGCAAAATCGTACCGACGCTTAATAGTGCATTGGTTAAATCTAGCACAAAACCTACAGCTAGCAACGTCGTGGTCAGGGCCTAGGCAAGGAATACAGTAAGAATGAAAATCCTTATGAGGTATTTGCTTCCCACAAGAAATACAACTGTTAACTTTTTCTGACATCGGTCTGGAGCAAGAAAAAAGTTTCCCCAATGGGGTACTTAGCTTTATAGAAGACTTCGGATCTGAAATTCAATTTCAAAAATCTCAGGAATCGGCCGACTGACACTTGCAAACTGCTTTAGCTTCAGGTTGAGTAGGCGTGATCTGCCCTTGATGAAATCAACCTGGGCTGAGTCCAGTGTCTGCAAATTTACTATATCACTGCTGATCATTTCCATGACAATTCTTTCCATAGCTTTACATATAATACTAGTGAGACTTATGGGTCTGTAGTTTCCAGG
Source organism: Protopterus annectens (assembly GCF_019279795.1). Classification (NCBI taxonomy): domain Eukaryota; kingdom Metazoa; phylum Chordata; order Ceratodontiformes; family Protopteridae; genus Protopterus; species Protopterus annectens. The sequence goes on from NC_056729.1 coordinate 1,406,329,981, forward strand.
GTCTGTCGATGGCCCACCTTTGTGCAGAGGGATGACTGTTCCTTTCTTCATTCATGAGGCTTCTTTCGAGGCTGCAGTTAAACAGCATTTCCAGAGGCCCTGACAGGTCATGTTTCATGCTATTTAAGAAGGCATCCTAGGATATTGTCTGAGCCCATTAGTGCAGTATTCTTGGCCTTAGAGAGAGCATTAAGGACCTACTCCCCAGTGATAGCAGGGGGAGTTATATTTGATGGTATTTCCTGAGGGAAGGTTGAGGGGGAGAGAAGGGTAAAGTTGGAAAAGAATTTATCGGCCAGTAGTTTGCTATATCTTCTGGCTCAATATAGGTGGCTCCATTTACAATGAGCTCTGCACACAATTGTGTATTGCCTTTCAGGTTACCGACATAGCTAAAGAATGCCTTGTGGTTGTCCTTGGCCTGGGAGGCCAAATTCACCTCAAATCTGGCTTTGATAGGCTTTATTTGTACTCTGAGATGTTTGTTTAGTTTGAGGAGAGTGCTTTTATCCTGCTGGGTGCTCCTCCTCCTAATTTTTCCCAAGATTTTCTTCCTTCTGTTATACAGCCTATTGATTTTTGTGATTCCACCAGGGTGGCTTGTTTTTTGAGTTAGTTCTGTACTTCCTCCTGGTGGGTACAACTGCGTCTATGCAGCTATTAACATGTTTGTAAGGGGTTTCTGTGAACAGTTCTGCATAGGCAGCAGTGTTCTCAAGGTTTATGAGGGCTTGAAATTTTGCCAGTTTATCACTTAACAGCAGGTTAGCCTAAGAGTAGCTCCTGAATATTCCAGGTTTAGCTGGGGGTCCAGGTTTTATTTTTACTTCAAAGGAGACCATTTTGTGGTCTGACTCTACCAAGGAAGACATTACAGTAGGGGGTGTGTAGCACTGTAGCACTCTCCCGTAATAGTGAGGACCAGAGCCAGTATGGCTGCATGCCTGGTTGGTGTATTGACTATCTGGTTCAGGGAGCTTGTGTTTACAAAATCCAGGAATCTCTCTCCCTGTACGTTTGGTGACATATAGGATTCCCAGTTAATTGTGGGGTAATTAAAGTCAACCATGAATATGGTATTGTGTTGGATGGTTAGTGTTTCTAATACGTTTAAATACATGCTATGGGTTTCCTGTGTCATACAGCGGGACCTACAGCTGACAATGAAGTGATTTGAACAAGGAGCAGCCTCAAGTGCATTTTCCTGTTTGTCCAGCCTTGAGGTATGCTTATTTTCGATGTAAATAGAGACATCTCCAACTTTAGTCCTTGTCTGTGTAGTAGCTGGTCTGAATGTGTGGAAGGCATTATAACCTTGCACTGTTGGTGTGCTGTCTGCAGCTTTAAACCATGTCTCAGTGACTGCACAGACATCATCATTCTCTAGGATGAAGAGAGCTTCTAGGGATTGGAGTTTTTTGTTGAGACTCCTAGCATTGAGCAGTAATACCTTTACAGTTTCTTGGTTTTTGATTTGCAATGTCAGAAGTACTTTCAATTTGGTACTGCCCAAAAAGGCACTATGGGAGAAGATAATGTTTTAGCTAATATTCGACAGCCTATAGGGGAGAGGTGCAGACCATCCCTGGCAAAACAGCGTGATCTGCTGACCATCTCCTTCTAAGCTGACAAATACTGCACCCCCTTAGAATGACACTAGAAACGAAGCTAATTATTAAAGCCAATCATCTTTTGTTTGTATTGTGGCATCATCCTTGGAGAAGCCTGAGACACATATTCCGAGAGCTCCACGAGAATGTTAATATAGTCCAGGAAGGTGCATCTCAGGTCATTTACTCCCACATGGAAAATGACTGAGTCATACTGGTACTTGTGGTCCAATGACCTCAGTGCATGTAATGTGGTGGATCCTAGCCCCTAATAAGCAACTGACAGTGACATTCTTCTTACTCAGCCTGGTGAGAGGGACATTAGTGTGTCTCATGATGGAGTCTCAAATGACCAGAATATTGGATTGTGTGGTGGCTTGCCTTATTGGCTTAGAGGTAGAGCCTCCATGAGATGTGGTTCCATGTGTTGATGTGGGTGTTGTTTTGAAAGAGTACTTTTGGGACTACTGGTATACGTTATGTGTACTTCATCTAAAAGGTCTTTGTGGTTTAACATTTAAGAGCCTCAGCATATTTGGGTCTATATGTCTGCTTTGAATTGTGTATGATGGGTGCAACGTGTGTACTACTGACAACCTTATTGACATTAGGAGTACTTTTACGTGAAAGCTTTGCTTCCAGTGACATTGTGTACATGCATCTCTCACGTACCATATAATTTTTGTTTCAGAATGAACTGGTTGTCAGTAAACACGAGGCAATTTCTACATTGCCTCAGGATGCCCATTTCCACCAAGCTGGTAATGGAGATAGTGGGAAAGTTCATATCCATGGCAACAGACCCTTATTTATTGATTTGACAGCTGGAGTGAGCATATAAAGCAATATCAGGAGTACTCGGTTTGCAACTCTGGGGACAGTGCTTGTCACTGCAAACTAGTTGTCCTGTGTACAACTAGGTACTGGAGAAATTTCTGTAATATCTTTAAATGTTAATGGTCTCACAGACAAATACAAAAAAGAAAGAGTAGTGGACCGTATTTAAAAATGTAGAGTGCAAATAGCCATGCTACAGGAGGCACACTTGGAAAGAACTGAACATGTGACTTTGATAAAGAAAGGTTTGAACCTAGGGGTATTTTTTTCTGTAAAAGCAAAGGGGTAATATATGCCCTGAGATGTCCATGTCACCTATATGATATAGGGGAAAAGTACAGTTGTGTACCTACCATAAATGTAGATGTTCGAGTGTATTCACTGTTGCAGTCATTACACTTGGGTTATCCTGCTGGCAGGCGACCCGCAGTCGGCCCAAGTTCCAAAGTCTAGGTCCGGCGTTGGTTGCTGTTGCTTCTTCCCTGACGTCAGTGCGCCAGGGGTATAAAAGATGCAACCGACGCCATTTTCTTTAGTTTTTCTTGCCCCAGATGTCAGGTACCCCCCAAAAAGAAAGGCTGGAAAAAATTATGCCAAAAAACATGCATGTACCAAAATAACATTTCCTTCATCTACAAGCAAATACATTACATAGGCTGTAGAGAGTTGAGAAGTGCAAAAAAGGACCCAGCAAAGAGAAAGGGGGATGGTGGGTGGGTAACCTGGACTGCAACAGTGAATACACTTGAACATTAGGTACACAACTGTACTATGTTCATCGTGTTTCACTGTTGCAGTCATTACACTTGGGTTGAATCCCAAAACTGAGGTTGGGTGGCTGGGCCTAAATAGGATTGGCAGTTTAAAGCCCTTACAGCTAAAGTAGCAGAAGTGTAAACTTTTTTCCCCCATCTATCCAGAGCTCTATAATCCCTATCAGAGGGGGACAGGGTTTTTAGCAGTGGAAGCCTTAACCCCTTTGGGACCCTGAGAAATTGTTTCAGGGTCAGCAGCAGGGTTTTTATAAAGAAATTTATGAGAGTCAGGGACCCTGTAATACCTGTCTGGCTTGACTGGCGCAGGGGGTAAAGAATCAGGAGACAGACTGGATTCAGAGAAAACATCATCAACTATATCAAGCATAGGGGGGATAGCCAGGGGCCTGTGTTGAGGCAGTAACAGAAAATCTCTGAGCCTTTTCTTGGATTCTGAATAATCCTGGCTCTCCCAGTGGAAATGTTCCCACATGGTGTGCAGAGTTTCCCCAAAAGAGTAATCTTCAGGAGGAGAGGCTGAAGGTATAGATTCTTCAGCATCAGAGTCCTCATAGGGAGGAAAAGAATAGCCCTAATCTGAAGATGAAGCAGAGGAAATAGAAACCTGGTCAGAGGAATCATAGTAAGTGTCTTGCCTAGGCCTCTTATCAGGAGGGGGATGGGAACCCCTGATCAAAGTAATTAAGTCTTCGGCCATTTTAAGCATCTGTTTCTTTGGCATGGTTGACTGTCCAGGAGAATACTGTACTTGTTTCTTTGTCTTTAATGGTGTCTCTGACTGTACTTTGGCTGCTGCAGAGGATTTAATAGTAAGCTGTGAAGGTCTGAAAACACCCTCAGAAGCCGATGCCTGCTCAGCGGCTCTGGACCCATCTGAGGGAATATTTTCCGTAGGCCCAATACCTTCAGTATCCAGAGGTCTAGTTGTCTCCGCGTGGGAGTCGGGTACGGCCTGTGACTCTGAGGTAGCGGGTGTCAGGGGCTGCGAAAGCACCTCACTGAGAACCGGCGAACCTGTGACTGGCCTAGAAGAGGTTTCTTCATCGGTTTTGGACCTCGGATGCCTGTCTTTTTCCTTGTCTTTGCGTTTTTTATGAACTCCGGTCGTCGGTTGTTCCGACGGCATTATATAGTTAAACCTTCGGCCAAAGTAATGAAATGCAAAATCAAACCGACGTTTAATAGTGCGTTTGTTGAATCTAGCACAAAACCGACAGCTAGTAACGTCGTGGTCAGGGCCTAGGCAAGGAATACAGTAAGAGTGAAAGTCCTTATGAGGTATTTGCTTCCCACAAGAAATACAATTGTTAACTTTTACTGACATCGGTCTGGAGCAAGAAAAAGTTTCCCCAATGGGGTACTTAGCTTTATTGAAGACTTCGGTTCTGAAACTATATTTTGAAAATCTCAGGAGTCGTCCGACCGGCACTTGCGAACTGCTTCTGCTTCAGGCACCTCGTGGCAAGAAAGACTAGAGAAAATGGCGTTGGTTGCATGTTTTATACCCCTGGCGCACTGACGTCAGGGAAGAAGCGACAGCAACTGACGCCGGACCTAGACTTTGGAACTGGGGCCGACTGCGGGTCGCCTGCCAGCAGGACAACCCAAGTGTAATGACTGCAACAGTGAAACACGATGAAAATCAAACAGAGAGTTTCGTACAAGGTTCATGGAACATCTAAGAGACATAAAAAATTGTAGGGAAGATAAAGTTATTGCTTTACATTTTAAAAAGTTTCATGAACGTAATGCTAATTTATTATATGGTACTATTTTGCAACAAATAGAATGCATAGATGTTGCAGATGATATATTAAAACAAAAATTATTGTATAAGGAAAGGATTTATATTTTAAAATATACTACATTAATTCCTAAAGGTTGAAATAATGAATTGAATTGGAAATGTTTGCTTTAAAAAGTTAATTGTTGTTATTTATTGCTTAATTGATTAATGAAATGTAAAAAGAATTTATGTCTTACCATAACGTTCCATCTGCATTGTTGATCCTCGTTCAGTCATTACGCATGGGTATTGGTTCCAACCTCGGAAATGAGCCGGCCATTTTCCAAGCTCGCGTCAGCTACAAACTCTCGAGCTAAACTCTTACCCATAACCCCCCTCTCCCTGTTACCTCAGACTGAGTTTGCAAGTCAAAAGAAGATAGAGGCTACCTCTGGTCAAATAACCTAAGAGAACCGGATGGTGAGATCCACTAGAAGCCACAGGAGGGGGAAGTAGGGAGGGTCGTAATGACTGAACGAGGATCAACAATACAGATGGAACGTTATGGTAAGACATAACTTCTTTATCTGATATTGTTAATCCTCATTCATTCCTTATGCATGGGACAGAGTCCCCAGCTACCTCGATTCCTGGGAGGCTCTCATGGAAGGACATTCCTGAGCACCATAGAACCAAAAGATGCTCTTCCCCTGGAGGCCAAATCCAATTTGTAGTGATTGATGAAGGTATGAGGCATAGCCCAAGTTGCAGCTGCACAGATGTCATGTAAAGAAGCTCTGGCATGGAAGGCAGCACAAGTTGCCACCGACCTTGTTGAATGAGCTTTCATAGTAGTAGGCATCGGGATACTACGTTGTGTATAAATGAAGGTCACACAGTCCTTCAACCATCTAGCTAATGTGACCTTAGCAACAGCATATCCTAATCTAGGTCCAGAATAGGCCAAAAATAACTGGTCAGATTTATGAAAGGACCTAGTTCTGTTTAAGTAAAAACAGATTTGTCTGTGGATATCTAGGGTATTTAGGCAATACTCTCCTCTATTTGAATGATTGGGAAAGAAAACTGGCAATTCAATGGTTTGATTAATAGATATTTCAGAGATCAATTTTAGCAGAAATGAAGGATTAATTCTCAAAGACACTCTATCTCTATGGAAAATCAAGTATGGACTCTTAATACATAAAGCTTGAAGCTCAGAGATACATCTGGCAGAAGTAATGGCGACCAAAAACAAGGTTTTCCATGACAAATACTTGAGGTCGCAAGAAGAAGCTGGTTTGAAGGATGGCATTGTCAGAGCTTGTAGAACTAATGATAGATCCCATGGTTGAATAGGTTCTCTAAAAGGTGGTTTCAGATGATTCACACCTTTTATGAAGGTCTTGCACAATTTGTGAGACATAAGAGAGGAATCTTGGACACCCTCATAGAAATTAGAAATTGCAGCCAAATGAACTCTAATGGTAGAGGCCGACAGACCCAATTGGAAAAGGTCGGTCAGATAGGCTAGTATTATCAACAATGGTGCTGAGAAGGGATCTACTTGTTTATCTTTCAGCCAACAGGTAAATCTTTTCCACTTGCTTAAATAAGTAATTCTAGTGGAAGACTTATGAGATGCAATGAGAATGGCACGTACTGGTAAAGAAAGATCATTCTGCCTGGCAATCAAGGGAATTGGAGTAGCCAAGCTGTGAGCTTCAGGCTGTTCAAGTTGGGATGAATCAGGTTCTGTGGGTGTGAGATCAACTCCGGGGTTGGATGAAGAATCCAAGGTCGATCTAGTAGGTGAGGCCAAAGGAAGGGGAACCAAATCTGACGAGGCCAATATGGTGCTATGAGGATCACCTTGCTCTTCAACCGACAGGCTTTCTTCAGAAACTGGGGAATGAGAGGAAAGGGTGGGAATGCATAAAGAAGTCCCGAGGACCAATCCTGGACTAGAGCATCCCTGGGTGACTGTCCTGGGGGGGGGGGGGATCAGGGCGAAGTAGTTGCTGCATTTGTAGTTGGTCAGGGATGCAAAGAGGTCGCAGCAAGGAAGGCCCCAGTGGTGGAAGATCTCCGCCACTATCAAGGGATTCAGGGACCACTCGTGAGGTTGTAGAATGCACCTGCTGAGTCTGTCTGCTATCACGTTGGAACTCCCAGGAATGTGCGTTGCTAGAAGAAAGCGGTTGGTAGCCGTCGCCCATTACCATATCCTCATGGCCTCTTGACAAAGAGGGTAAGATTTGGTTCCACCTTGCTTGTTGATGTACCAGACCACCGCCATGTTGTCTGATTGAATCGCAATCGTCCCAGACGGCAGCAGGGGATGGAATGCTTGCAACGCCAGAAGCACTGCCCTCAGCTCTAGAACATTTATATGCAGATGAGCCTCCAGTTCGAACCAAGTGCCTTGGACTGTTTGTCCCTGAAATATCCCCTCCCACCCTATCAGGGAGGCGTCCGTGGTCACTGTGGCCTTGGGTTGCTGGGGGGAGAAGGGCGAGACTATTGTGACAGGTTGTGTGTCATCCACCAATTTAAATCCTGTTTGCACCTGTGGGTTACTCGAATCTTGGCAGAAAGAGGATGCTGAAAGGGATACCATTGGGTGAGCAGTAGCCATTGTAGAAGCCTCATATGAAACCTGGCCAGGGGGACAATGGTGATGGAGGCTGCCATGGAACCCAACAGCTGTAGAACATAGCTGTAGAACAGAGTGAGCTGTGGATTTCTCCCTTGAAAGGATTGGAATCAGTTGTTGCTTTATCCTTAAAATTCTGTGCTCTGGAATGGCAGCTCTGCAGTTCTTTGTGTCCAAGATAACCCCTATGAATTCTGTCGACTGAGATGGGATGAGATTGGATTTTTGCCAGTTTATGGTTATGCCTAGCCTTTGTGCAGCGAGGAGAGAGTATGCCAGGGCTTCCAGTAGATGTCTTGTGGGGGCGGAAATGAGCCAGTCGTCTAGGTATGGAAACACCTGGAATCCTTGAAGTCTCAAGTGAGCTGTAACGACTGCCATGCACTTTGTGAACACTCTGGGGGCTGTAGAGAGTCCGAAGGGCAGTACTCTGAACTGGTAGTGACTAGTTCCTGCACGGAAGCGCAGAAATCTTCTTGATGGCCCGTCTACTTTTATGTGGTAGTATGCATCTTGAAGATCTATCGAGCACATCCAATCGTCTTTTTCCAAAAGCGGGAGGATAGACTGTATTGTGACCATCCGGAATTTTTGTACTCTCACAAACTTCTTCAATACACTGAGATCCAAAATTGGTCTGCAGTCCCCGGTTTTCTTTGGCACCAAAAATAGTCTTAAGTAGAATCCAGATCCTATCTGGTCTGGAGGAACTATTTGGATGACTCTCTTTCTTAGCAGCTTTTCAATCTCTAGTGCTGCTTCTTCCCTTTGACTGGGTGGAACGTTGGGAAGGTTTTTTGAAGGGACAGGACAAATATCGAAGGGGATACGATAACCTCTGGTTATAATCCTTTGTACCAAAGAATCGGTGGTGATGGTTATCCAGGCAGAAGGGTACAAGGAGAAACGACCCCTAACCACCTCCAGAGGAAGGGAGATGGGCCGCTCTTCAGGACCGCTGGTAGGATTGGCCAGGGAAAGAGTCCCTGGAACCCTGGTTACACGGACTCCCCTCTGCCCCGAAAGGAGCGTCTTCCCTGTGAGTTTCCCCCTCTGCCTCTAAGGGAGAACTTGGCCTGTGTGTCACGGAAAGGACCCTGAGATTTCTTGAACCATATCTTTCCACTCTTTTGGTTTCGGGAGAAAGCATGCTGAGGGGAAGAATAACGGACACCTACGGCAGAATGGGTCTTACTGTCCTGATCACATCTGCCCAGTGTGCTTTTAACTTTGGGTCCAAACAACGAAGAGGCCTCAATTAGGAGTGTTAAGAAAGGAAGCCTTAAAGGGTTCCGCGAAATTGCACAAGAGCATCCAGCAGTGTCATCTCAACACCGCAGCTGAACCCGCCGCTCTAGCTGCTCCTTCTGATGCGTGAGATATCAGTCGCATAGAGGAGTTAGATATTGACTCAATGGTGGCCAGCTGAGAGGCCACTTTGTCACGGACCTCATCAGACACAGCACCAGCCAAGGTTTCAGAGAGCTCGGAAATCAGATCCCTTTGAAGCCTGGTAAAGTGTGCCATACAATTCAGGGACCTGATAGTAAAGGTCGCTGATGTGAAGGTGCATTTCCCTATCCTGTCCAGGGCCCGGGACTCTTTGTTAGGCGGATGGACAGTCTGGCTTTCTTCTTCTGCCAGATCCTTTTTTGTTGCAGCTGCCACCACCACAGCATACACAGGAAGACCTTTTGACCAATGGGGATCCGTAGCAGGAGGGGACAAAATCTTATCTGGCTTCCGGGGAATAGCCTCGACTGTGTCAGGAGCCTTCCACGCACGCTGCACGATGAGCCGAACAAGTTCATCGGCAGGTGGAGTAAACCAGGAGGTAGGGGGCTGGGCGCGAAAAGCCTGCAGTAACACAGACTCTTCAGAGGTCGAATTAGAGGGCTGCCTGTCACCTCTCTGTTTAAGGATTTAGAGGATATCACCGAAGGATACCTCAGAGGGTGACCGAGGGGATCCTTCCCCCTCATCAAAGTCTATGTCTTCAGTAAGGGACTCCTCTGTGGAGTCCATGTGCTTCCTCTTACATGAACTTTTCCGGTGAACTTCCTCAAAGGGAGAAGCTGGGGAAGACAGCGGAAAAGGGGTTTCCTGTGGGAATATGTCCTGAGGCCTTGCACCCGGTGTCCGCTAGGGGCAACTTGTGAAACCAGTGTACCAGAGGAGGGCGGGGAGATAGACAGCCCAGTATCGCCAGCAGAAGCGAAAGCCTTCTCCATCAGTTGAAAGACTGGTCCAGATGAAGAGGAGTGAGTGACCAGGACAGGGGTCACTCTTCCCCTCGGAGTCCCCGGATGGCTGTGGAGCAGCAAATTACGTGTGTCACAACTGTCATCCTGGGTCGTAGCAAAACTTTCCTGCCACGAAGGCAATTGCGGTTCCTTAGTGAGATCCATAATGGAAAGCGCAGAGGGGGAAGACTGAGCTATATCAATGGACTTCAAAGGCAATGAAGGAGGAGAATAAGAAGGTGTCTTTGGGGATGGGTGATCACCTCCCAAGGAAGGATAGGTCCTGGGGGGTGGGATACCTCTGGCCAAAAGCACTTGATCCACAAGATGCAACACATCGTGTTCGGAAAGGCTTCTAGTGGACCTCATGGAGACTGAGGGAGAAACAGGCCTGTCCACAGAAGAGACAAACTCGGTGCCCACCTCACCAGTCTGCACCGAGAACAACGGTGCCAACAGAGACTGGACTACGGGTGTCTGCACTGAGGAAGTCATCGGTGCCAAGATCACGGTCTGCACTGACACAAGGATCGGTGACGAAGTGGTTGTCGGTACCGAAGCTGGAACTGACAAAATTGGAGCCAACAACTGAGGCGTCAGTTCATAGGTTCATAGGATCATACTAGGCTATCTGCCCTAGGGCATTTACAAGCCTAGCCAGAGTGTGTGTGGTTTTCGCCACCCCTTGGAATGAGAATACTGTGCCCAATTAGGGTTTAGTTTACTGTGCCTCTGTCTAGCAGTGACACAGAGATGACCCCCGGGGTAAACCTACAATCTCCCATCCACTCGTCAAGATTTCTCTTGAAGAGAGTCAGTGAGGGGCTCTGCCTGATATGGACTGGGATTCTGTTCCAGAGTGCAGGGAGCCTCTGGGTTATGAATCTGTCCCTCCAGCACATCCTATTCATTTCTGTGTTGAGGTTTAAATCCCTCACTCTAGTGGTTCTGGTAGATCTGGATTTTCTGAGGTGGAGCATGTCCATTAATTCCGGATTGGACAAGGCTTTGTATGTCAGGCATAGGTCGCCTCTGAGTAGGCGGTATGCGACTGACTAGAGCTGGAGTTTCTTCAGCCAGGCAGCATATGACATATGTTTGAGACCCTTGATCCTCTTGGTGAGGTATTTTTGGGGTCTCTCTAACTGCTGCAGGTGTCGGGTAAGGTACATCCCAAATGGGGCACTGTACTCAATTATGGGCCTGATAAGGGAAGAGTACAGGGGCACATGACCTCTCTTGATCTAGATGTGAATCCTTTCGTGATAAGGTGGGCAATATAGAAGGTCTTCCTAACCACTTTGGCAATGTGAGTGTCAAATGAGAGGTTACTGTCAACTAGGGTCCCTAGGTCCCTGATTACTTCTTCCGTACTTAATGGATTACCACCTATGTGGTAATTTGTGGGTACTTTGTTCTTCCCAAAGGGTATGACTATACATTTCTTGGCGTTCAGTTTAAGGCCATGGCTCTGGCACCAGTTATCCGTTTCTATGAGGCCTTTCTGAAGGATGCTTGTGTCTGCTGGAGTATCAATTATGGCGCCCAGTTTGCAGTCATCTGCGAACTTTGTCAGCCTCTTATGTTTGCTTGTACCTCGGAAAAATAAATGCCGAACAAGAGGGGCCCCAGGACAGAGCCCTGTGGGACACCGCTTGTGACTGGCTTAGAGTCTGACATAGCTCCAGCAATTCTGACCTTGTGGGTTCTGTCCTTGAGCCGGTTTGCAACCCATCTTATGACATATGGGTTTACATTTAGGCTGGTGAGCTTGTCTATGATGCCCGAGTGGGGTATTGTGTCGAAGGCTTTTGCAAGGTCAAGGTAGGCTGTGTGAACTGCCTTACCCTCATCAATGGCCTTAGTGACACTTTCAAAAAAGTCGACCAGGTTCAAAAGGCAGGATCTGCCCTTGACAAAGCCGAACTGGGTAGGATCCAGTGTCTGTAGGTCCCCAATGTTTTTGTTTATGAGTTCCATAATGATCCTCTCCATAGCTTTGCAGACTAGGCTCGTCAAGCTTATGGGGCGGTAATTTCCAGGGTCCGTAGAAGCACCTCCTTTGTGGAGTGGGACCACTGTTGCTGTATGCCATTCTTTGGGTCCGTATCCTGTAGTAAGGCTAAGATTAAACAGCAGCCTTATGTGCGGGTTTAGTTCCTCTTGGAGTTCATGCAGCACGCAACCCGGGACACCGTCTGGTCCCATTGATGCTGTGTTTTTAGCTTTGGAGAGGGCGGCTCTCACCTGGGCATCTGAGATGTCAGGGAGGCTACATTCTGCTGGGATAGATATTTCTCCTTTGGGGGGGGGGGGATTTGCACTGAACCTGTCTGCTAGTATGTTGGCAATGTCTGTGGGTTCAGTGTATTTTTTGTCATTTTGGAGCAACTCTGAGCATATCTGTGAGTTTTCACCCAGGTTTCTAACATAACTAAAGAAGGCCTTGTGATTGTCTCTAGTGTCTTTTGCGACTTTTCTCTCATAGTTGGCCTTGGATGATTTTATGAGTGATCGTAGTTTTTTGCTAGTACTGATCAGAGATGCCTTCCCCTTTAGGGATTTTGCTCTGTCATGTAGTAGCTTCCTCCTCCTGTTGTAAAGCTTGTTTATGGCTGGGGTCCACCAGACAGGACGCCTGCCTTTGGGGGAATGGGTCTTGGTTTTATTTGGGATTGCATGATCCATGCATTCTTGAAGGCGTCAGTAAAAAGCGTTTATAAGGGATTCAGCGGTGTGGGCTGTGGTTTCCACAGCCGCGACCACTGCCATGCATTTGGTAAACACACGGGGGGCTGTAGTGAGACCAAAGGGAAGGACCCTGAACTGGTAGTGACTGGCTCCCAGCCTGAAGCGGAGATATCTCCTGGAGCGTCTGTTCATCTTGATGTGGTAGTACGCGTCCTGAAGATCTATCGAGCACATCCAATTGTCCTGACCCAAGAAGGGTAGAATGGACTGTAGCATGACCATCCGGAATTTTGTTTTCCTGACATACTTGTTTAAGTAGCTGAGATCCAGTATGGGTCTCCAGTCCTCTGTTTTCTTTGGTACCAAAAATAATTTGGAGTAGATTCCGGATCCTTGCTGGTCTGCTGGGACTGATTGGATAGCTCTTTTTGATAGCAGCTTTGAAATTTCTAATGCTGCTTGTTCCCTTAGACTGGGTGGAACGTCTGGAAGGGATCCTTTGGGTTGGGATGGGATGTGAATAAAGGGAATTTTGAAACCCTCGGATATGATCTACTGTACCCATTTGTCTTGAGTAAGGGAAAGCCAGGCTTTTGGGTACAGGGATAACCTTCCCCCGACTGCCTCCGAAGGTGGACAGCCGGGCAGCCCCTCAGGGATGCTGAAAGGGTTTATCAGAGAACATTTCTCTGCTACCCTGGTTTTGCGGACCTCCTCTGCCTTTAGGGTGGCGTCTATTATTATTCCCCCCTCTGCCTCTAGAGGGGAATCGACCTTGTGCGTCAGATGAGACTCCCTGGGATTGTTTACGGAACCACATCTTTCCTCCCCTCTGACCTTTGGGATAGGGTCTAGAAGGGGTAGAAAAACGGACTCCTACGGCAGAGAGAGTCTTACCTTCTACCTCACACCTGGTCAATGTATCCTTCACCTGTGGACCAAACAAGGATGATCCATCAAAGGGAGAATTGGTGAAGGACGCCTTGAAAGGGTCCACAAAGTTGCCCAGCCGCATCCAGGCGTGACGTCGTAAGGCAACACCTGTGCCTGCGGCTCTACTCGCCCCATCCGCAGCATATGAGACAAGCCGCATGGAGGAGTTAACGATGGAATTCAGGGTTGCCAACTGGGAGTTCATTCTGTCTTGGAACCCCTCAGCTGTAGGATCCTTTATCACTTCACCCATATCCTTGAGTAAATCTCTCTGGAGGCAGTGAAGTGGCATAAGTAGTTCAGCGACCGCATTGAAAAGGTCGCTGATGAGAACATCCACTTGCCGTACCTGTCCATGGTCCTAGATTCCTTATTAGGAGGATGGACAGGAACCGAAGGATCGGCTAACTCCTTCTTAGTGGCCGCAGCCACCACCATGGCATCAACGGGGACACCTTTGGATAAAAAATCTTTATCTCTAGGAGCAGTAATAAATTTAGATGGCCTCCTCGGGGTGGGTTCCACTGAATCAGGAGCCGTCCAGGCCTTCCTTGCCACCACTTCCATAACGGGGTCAAAGGGAGGGGACACCCAGGAGGTAGAAGGGCGAGAGCCAAACGCCTCAAGATACACTGACTCATCCTCCGAAGGGTTAAGGGCTGGCCAGTTCCCCCTCTGTTTCAGGATCTCAAGGATGTCAGCAAAGGAGACATCCTCAGAGGGGGATCGAGGGGAACCTTCAGATTCCTCTAAGTCAGTGTCAGAGGTGATAGACTCAGGGGAGTCAATGTGCTTCCTCTTGCACTGCCTCTTCCTAGGGGGATCTCCTACCGGGTCAGGAGAGGCCTCTGAAGAGGAGGAAATTCCCAATGGGGAAACTTGAGGAGTTGGCTCTCTGCGGTCTAATGCAAGGGGGTGGGTAGAAATCACCGCAGGCACTGTAGATGGAGGGGCTGACGGAGCCGACTGTGGGGCAGACCCTGGTTCTAGCATGCTCCGCATGACCTCAAAGGCACCCCTATCAGGCAAGGCCAGAGGTCCCCACTCCGAAGAGACAAGGACCCCCCCGGCACCAACAGGGACGGCTCCGAAGCCAATGTCGGAGCCAAACTCACCAGCGCCGAAGCCCCGAGAGGGAGAGCAGGGTCGGACAAGGGTCCGATGCCACTCGCCCCCTCGGAGCCGACGAGGGAAGCTTGGCGCCGAGATCCCTCCAAGGAGGAGATCGGAGCAGACGACGGAGCCGAAAGGGAAGGTATCGGATCTGACGCACCGACAGTCATGGCTCCGACAAGCCCTGGCTCCGAACTCAAAGGAGTCGGAGGAGGAATATATTGGGGAACGGAAATAGCCACTGACTGCTGAGTCGGGCTATGCAGCATTTGGGCCAGTGCCTCGGACTTGAGAAGTCTACTCACTACCCTTTGCAAATCGTGGTCAGATAGCCTGGAAGACAGTGAGGAATGTGTTCTATGGCTCCGTTCAGAAAGAACAGGGGACCCTGGCGTCGAGTGCACGGAGCCAATAGAGGGGGATCTAGATCACTTCCTAGAATTTTGCTTCGATAAGAGTATCGGAGCCAACGGAGTTTTATCAACCTCGGCTCCAGCCGGAGCCGAGGTAACAGAATGAGGCTTGGAAACATCGGCTCCGGCCGGAGCCGATGTCGAAGCAGACTTTACATTTCCAGAAGTCGACTCAGAAACCGGAGCCAACTGTTTGGAAGTTTTAGAAGGCTTCCCCAACACAGACTGAGTCGGGGGGCCTTCAGGCTTTAATAAGCCACGCAAGATTAACTTATTCTTACGTTCCTGCAGGACTCTAGGGCTAAAACCATGGCAAACAGCATAAGAGTCCTGCAGGTGCAAAGGTCCCAGGCAATACACACAAGAAGTGTGACCGTCTGTCAGACATTTTCTGACAGCACGAGTCACACTTCTTGAAGCCTGAGACCTTCGATTCCTTAGACATAATAAAAGGTCCAAGAAAAAAACACACACACACACACACACACACACACACACACACACACACACACACACACACACACACACACACACACACACAGGCCTTAATTAAAAATAAAATACCAGTCACACAAGGGGACTAGAAGGGGCCTAAGGCCTAAAACTAAAGGGAAATAAAAGAATAAATTAAGGGCAACAAAGTTGTCGAACCAGGAAAAGGGGTATTTAAAACTAAAGGTTTTAGTGAAAAAAAAAGTACTAGGGGTCTAAGATTGAAAATTTTAGAATTAAATCTTTGACTAACCTGCCAGAACCGGTAGAAAAGCACCTCGTCAGCTAAGCGGCAAATGAGATCTGAGTAGTTACCGCCTAGCATTGTGGGATATAGGGGAGCCTCGAGCCGGTGGAATTAGCTCTCGAGCTTTAGTATTGGCCGAGTCAGAGCCAAGGATCGGCTCCGAACCCATCCAGCAAGAATGAAGGCGAGATAGACAACTTAACATTGTATGTATGGTGTAGTCCAGGGTTGGGTTTTGTTAACTGTATGTGTGTGTGTATTAATTGCTTTGTTTGTGTATAGTTTCATAGGGTATGTGTGTGATAGTTATGGACCTTTGGGTTAGGGTGCGGGTTAAGGTAAGTGGATAGTTAGTAATGTATGTATGGTTTAGTGTGGGGTTCGGTTTTGTTAACTGTATGTGTGTGGTTTATTTATTTTGGTGTGCTTGTGTTGTGTGTATGTTTCTTGGAACAGCAAATTTTTTCCCTAGGAACAAATTTGCTATTCTGAGCATTCAATGTTATCAATATTCGAAATTCCACGTTCAAACATATGGTGTTCGATATTTTGGAATTTCGAATATATGAAATAGACCCCAGTTAACTCACTTAATTTTTCTTAACTGTCTCCTAACTTTTTAAATTGTATTTCAGTTTGCATGTTATGGATGTATTTGACTTTCTTTTAAATTCATCTGGAAAAACTGACAGTTTCCTGATTATTACATGGAGGGGGATGCTTACAGCATGCATTCCTTCTTCAATCCACAAACCAATCTTATTGCTGCTGAACATACTCTTTTTTTCTTAAACAGATACACCCATAACACATAAGGCACAAGGTGGAAGTGTCCATTTTCTCAGGTTAGCTGGGATAATTTTTTAGTTAAGTGACTTGCTTACAGCCACAATGTTTGCAGCTGATAAACAAAGGAATGAAACCCAGCCCAGGGCAAAGCTGATAAGCAGCTCACATCCTTATTGCTGTGCTCTGGCATCTACAATCTCTTAAAGCAATGCACAAACTATTACTTGTTTTGAATAGAATTTGTGATTAGCTCTATACTCTACATTCAAGAAACATCATGTAGTCCAAAAACTTTGTTGGTTGCCAATTCATAATCAAGTCCTTATCTTCACTGCCTATCTTATTTAAAGCCCGACCCCCTATCAATGAGGTTAGGCAGCCAGGCTGTGGCCAGTTCCCAGACAAACCTATCAGTTCTCTTTCATAATGTTCATCTATTCCAATCTCCTCAGCCTGCTTGCTTAACAATATCTCGTATATTTGAATCTGCAGGTAAAACATTTTCTTTTCTTTTCTTTTTTTTTTTTTTTTTTTTATAGCTGGTCCTGCCAGTTAGAATTTTACCCATTACAGTACTGGATGACTGAAGACATGTATAAGTCCCATCAAGCTGAACTCTTAAGATGAAATGTCCCTGCAGGTTACTTAATAGGGCTGTATTTTTTCTGTACCTCTTCTAGCTTTGTTGTCAAAGGTATGCATTCAGCAATACTAATATCTACAGTGTGAGATATTTATTTTTTGGTTCTTTGACTCTTCTCGTGTTGGCTCCCCTTTCCTTTTAAGGATGGAGTAAGGCTGTTTAACACCTTCTTTGTACAATATCTTTTTGAGACATAGCTTTGTAGCAGTTCATGCATATGAGGTTCTTTCAGCTGAATTCAGGACTCCTTGCTTTTGTTTTTGGATTTTTCTAAGATCTCTCTTAATGCAGCCTTTTACCCATTACCTATAAGTCCAGGCTCTTCTACAGAGATTTTGCTTTGCCGGGGTCCATCTTTGTTTCAATGATGCTGCCTTCTTACTGGGTTACTGATGTTTTGGTAAAAATTGATCTTTCACATTGATCTCCTTTCAGAATGTCACACACGGATCTTAACACTTCAGTGTTCAGCTCATTTGTCTTATTAGCAGTGTTCTGTTTTACCTGTTTTCTGGACTTTGCTAGTTTCTACTACCTTGACAGATGCTTCTTCTAGAACCGGTACTGCATATGAAGTATTAAACCCTGCCTTTGTTCCACTCTTTTAAACCCACTGTAACTGGAGTTAACCCAACTTTAATTTGGATTGTCTTCATTCATCACCCCCACTATTTGTCAACATATGCTTATGTTATACAGCACTTGCTCTGTTTTTTATGCATTGCTATTTTGTTTGTATTTTACTAAGCAGCCTCAGGCAAGCGGTGTATATAACTATACTTTAAATATCGAGCCTTTTTTCTCATTTGTGTATGAATTGCAGCAATGATCAATACAGCATTTACTTGCCCCCTTCCCACAGGTTATAAACTCTAATGAGGGCTGCTCCTTTCAAAACAAATGGTCAGAGAAAGAAACCAGCAACACATGATAGGACTCCCACAGTGGGAATTTCTGATTTCTGTAAGTACTACTTTAGGCTGTTCATGGTACAATTTCACCGGAAGCTGTTATCTCCAAGGGTTATCCAAGGAGCTTGTTATTAGCGTCATTAGCGTCCAACAGCTGGGAACAAGAGTCCACTGGTCCTGCAGAAGTTGTATTGTAACACAAGACCATTTGCAACAATGATGGACTTGTTTTGGACTTAGTATAAAATACGGACTTTGTGTTTGTTATGGAGATTTGGATAGGTTAGTGTTATGTAACATCCCAAATTTCACATCATTGGAGAAGGGAGTAGCTATATGTTTCACAGCAGGTTTATAGTTCATCCATGTTACCTGAGGTGACACAAATTATGGTTGCCACCTCTGGATGAGGGAAAAAAATGTAAAAATTCCACACCCATTGCTCCCCCTTTTGCCCTGAGCATTTTACATCTGAATGTGTCATAACACCCATGGCAAACTGTAAAACCTGTAAATTTCTTCTCATTTACTAACAGCTCAGTAACATTAAAGCCTTCTTGTAGGAGCTTACAGACCTCCTGTTTCACTCTGTTGAATGAAACAAATTGGCTGGTTTGGAGGGAAGAGGTTTCAAAATTTGGGCTGATGAAGAGTCAATGGCTTGTGCTAAAATGTTTTGCTTTATTATGAAAAGTTGGGTTTGTTCTGGTCATTACCTCTGCTACTCATAAATATGCCCATTCACTGTACTTGATATATTTGGTCGACATGGTCACCTCTGACTTCGAGATAGAAGCAGTCTCATGGCTTGACCAACGCCTGGCCTTCTGTAACCACTGGCTATCCAATACTTTTCTGTAATCTTGAACTAGTCAAATTCCCAATCATAAAAAAAAAAAAAAAAAAAAAAAAATTATACGTAAGGATTGTTATATATTTGTTTTTTCTGACTTGGTTAGCTCCACTAGACCTATGACCTTTTTCAGGAGACACCTAAGGTGCTACTTATTCTGACTATTATTAATTTAGCCAGGACACTTGGGAATTGCTTTACGCTTTTTATTGAGTGTCAGTGGATCTTTTACAGCCACCTGAATTGCCACTAACCTGGGCAGATGAGACAACAGTTTAATGTTTCCTACCCTGTCTTTGAACAGCTACTTCCAGACTACAGCTTTGCAGATGAATTAATGTTTTAGTGGTGGCATGTAACAAAAGAGTTTCCCCCTCCTTCCATTAGAACTGCAATCCATGGTAAAGTCTTCAGTTCAGCACTCTGTGGAAGCAGGGCTCAAAATTAGAATAAGGGTGGAGATCAGCATGACTTTTATGGACAAGCTGGCACCAGATTTTCATAACTTCTTTTTTAAACCATCTTTATTAAATCACAGTTGCCAAAATGACATGGGTATACATTTTGAAAAACATTTACTCTAACAATACATAAACTGCTCAGTTCCCAAAATTTCTTAGACCTTACCCCTTTGCCTTAACATTGCTCTGCATGTATTATTCCCACAAATTCCATTTATTTATATGCAATTCATTCCTTTCCTTTTCTAAAGATTACATCTCCACTTCTTTTTATCTCATTTAAATATTCAGTACTTCAGGTGAAGTTGATTTAGATTTTTTTTTCCATTTTCTAGTAACTGCTTTTTTTGTCAGACAATAGTATTAAACTTAGTAATACCTTATTATGTCTAAGCAATTCAGATCCTGTGCCCCAGCTTAAAATAATCAGTTTTGCATTTATAACCATTTGGTCTCCTAATATTTCTGATTAAGTACTCTGTACTGAATTTATAAAATCGGCCAACTTATTACACTCCCAAAAAGCATTCCCAATCACCTCTCTCCTAGCACACCTCTAGCATTTGCTGTCAACCTGAGGAAAAATTCTCTGAAGTCTGCTTGGAGTACAAAAATGCCTATGCAAACATTTCCAAGCAACAATCCTAAACCTTCTGAACTTTATTACATATTTGGAAGCTACACATATATCATACTGCTTGTTTGTTAATCGCCTTTTCAGTCTCTCTTCCCAGTCTTCTCTAATCTTTTCAGATAGATTCTTACAATTAACATCAGATTCTGTTTTAGACTCATCTAAAAACTCCACCAGAGCTGGTCTTTCACTTAGCACTCCCCTAACCCTTTCTCTTTATCTATGATCTTGATATCAAACTCTTGGCAAAGAAGGCAGCCTCTAAACTGCAGTCCAAACTTCTGTTTGGCCTAATTCCACCCTATTTTCTTTCCCTCTCTAGTTATTTGATCCCAACACATTGGCTCCTTTGCCAATTTCCTCCAGTAAATTCCAGCCCCCTATTGCCTATTTTCTATACTCCTACTTCCAGTCATCCATACTGGTAAAAATCTCCCTTTTTCATCTCCCATGTTGGTTTAGTTCTGCGAATACTTTCTTCTACTTTATGAATATAATATTCTTTATGTTTATTTTCTTTTCTTTGGTGACTTGCATCTAAAATTCTACTCTATGCTTATTTCTCAAGTTTCTCCACTCTGTTTCATCATCGTTCCTTTCCACTTTGATTTATAATCTTCTGCTTGTGTTAAGTGTAAGCATCTTACCTGTATCTCTAAAGTATCCCTTCAAATCAGGTAATCCTAAACGCCTTATTTTATTGGCAGACTCAACTTATTCCAATTAACTCTTGCTCTCTTTCCCTCCCAAATAAATTCTTTCAATTTTTTTTTTTAATTATCATCCACAACTTCCCAATAGGTTGATAAAAATATGCCTGACTTCTGTATAAAACTAAAAGCACTAAAAACATTTTCACTGTTTATATCTTACTATCCATGTCCATAATCAGGAGCGTCCAGTTTCTCATTTTTTTGCATTATTGTTTGTTTAGTCTCTTCTCACATATTCTTAGCTGCCATAGCAGAATCCTCTTTAACTGATAAACCTCAACAGTTCATGTAATCATGTCTCCATAAATATGAGTATTGTTAAACCAACTATTGTGTGGATACACAGTTAACTGATTTAGCCTTTGCTTTATCTTCATTAATTGTATATCTTGAAAAGTCAAGAAAATGTAGCAAAATAGCCCAGAACACCGAAATGTTCTTTTCATAACTTATTGAGTACAAAATATCATCTACAAATAAAATTAACTTTTCTTGATTATCATGCCAGTTATATCCCTGAATTTACAAGACCCTTATTTTCTTTGCATATAACTCTAAGCTAATAACAAAGGGGAAAGAGGACACCCCTGCCTGGTTCCTTTGTTCAAACACAGCCTGTTACAGAGGAACTCCCCCACTTTAATTATTGCCTTTGACCCTTCATATATCCTCTTATTTAACCCTCTATCAGGGAATGCAGATGCTTTCATTGCCCTGCTCATACAATCTGAACTGAATCTATCAAATAATTTCTCTGCATCAAGATCCAACAACAGTGGTATATTCTTACATTCTGCTTCCTTCTGGGTTATCATTGTTTTATTAATGCTGCAAAATGTTTGCTTCCCCTCCACAAAAAACACTGATCCATAGCTGTTCGATTTGATAATACCTTTGCCATTCTATTAGCTAGTATAGACTTACGCACTTTATAATTATGGTTTAAAATTAAAATGGGTATACATGAAGCTGGGCTGAAGGGGCTTTACCCTCTTTGGGTAATACAGCCATCACAGCTTTTTTTCTAAGATGCTGCTGTCCCCATCTAGATACTAATAAACAAAACTTTCCTGATCTTTGTCACTTTCTTCCTATCTAACTTCTAAACTCCCACAGGAATATCATCTGTTCCTGGACACTTCCCTGTTGATTGACTACATATCATCATTTTTATCTCATTAATTCCTGTCTTAGATATTAATTGTTGTGCCTCATCTACCTCCAAACCTTGGCATAATTAAGTCTTACATAAATATTTCCATTTGTAGTTCTTGTTGGTTTTACATTCATCTGCTTCATTCAAATTTTCATAAAATTTCCAAAATATCTCTAATGACGCTACAGGATCCCTGGTTATTGTTCTTGTCACAGGTCTCCAAAACTCTGGTGACACACATTCCAAGTCATTGTGCTAAATGTTTTGGTGCTCTGGAGTGATAAAAAATAGTTGATTAGCAATAACCTTAGCTACCTTTCTAAATCTATGTTTATTATTCAAATAATGCTTTTTTATTTTTCCATTAGCACTCTGCACTTGTTCCTCTTCTTGTTCTGTGAGATTCCCCTTACTCTGCAGTACTTTAACATTTGTCAACCCTTCTAAATAATTCCTAATACTTCTTTTCCATAACTCTTTCTGTCTTATTTCTACCATGCTTTAAAACCCCACTTTCATTTTCCCACTCACTATCACTTCTGAAGAAATTTCTGGTTTTGTAATAACTCTCAAATCATTTCCAGTACCCAATCCTTACAATTCTCTATTTTAAACAGGTAAGCAGGAAAGTGCCAGTGTCTATTTTTTTTTATTCATTACCTTACATCTTTATCTTCATTTTAATACTGAATGATCTGATTGGATGTGTGTCAAAACTTTCAATTAAATACACATATTCCTGTGAAACATAAATTCTGTTAAGTCCAGTTATTGTATCTTGGTGAAATAATTTGAAAATTCTTTCTGATTTCCCACTACTGAATTCACATCTTCCATACCACATATTCTCATATATTTATTCGGAAATCGACCATCCTTTGTTACATTTTCCCTTCTTGGGCCCACTGATACAGCCTCAGTATTGGAAATTAAGTACCAATCTCCAACCATAAATATTTCCTGCTGAAACTGATAATTTTTCATAAATGTTTAAAGCTGCATAACAACATTTTTAGTGAAATATAAACGCATGCCAGGGTAATCCTCCTGCCTTGCCATTAGCTCCTTATTACCACAAATCTACCATTACTGCCTTTTTTCTTTCTATCAATGTTGGAGCCCATCTAGCAATCAGTATTATTACTCCTCTTTTCCTTTGTCTCTGATATTCTTCTGAATGCCTATCATTAAATCCTTTCCTTGTCAAATTCACATGCTCATTTCTATCTAAATGTGTCTCCTGCAACATCGCTATGTGCACCCTACATTTCTTAATACACTTCAATACTCTTTGCTTCTTGGCTACACCCGTACAGCCATCTAGAATTCATAATACAGACAGAGGTACTATAATAATAGAAGGCTACTACTCTCACATGCTATACATGACACCTCTTTTAAAAGTGTATTTCCAAAATTTGGCTTATATGCACACACTAATGTTTGGCAAGCTGATCTTTTAAACAAATGTAGAACAGTGACCGGTCAGTCCAACCAAGTACCACAACAACACCCAAAGGTAACAAACAGTCCCAGTCAAAATACGAAGCACAGGTCATCGTTCTGATGAAATCTACTGTTGTAGATGAAAGCGCTTAACCAGATTTGCCGTATTTTAACAGTGTCTTTAATAAAAGATTCAATTTTTATTTTCACTTCGTGCCTGTGCTTCGTATTTTGACTGGGACTGTTTGTTACCTTCAGGTGTTGTTGTGATCTTTTAAACAGATGCTTCTTCTCAACTCCATCTGAAACTATTGAAACATTTTTTCAAACTTTATTTCCTTAAGTGAAGACACTCAAACAAACACACAAATAAATAAATAAAATTTCAGAACCTCCCACCCCATTTTAAATTACAAAACATACAAAACTATGTACAATTTCAAAAAAAGAAGTTTAACACTCCAGTTGCCCTAAATTGACAGCTGCACTCACAGGCATTGCCTAATCTAAATTTGAGGTTGCCTAAGCTAAAGCACATGTTACAGCCTGTGTTCCCACTTATAGTGATTGCTATCAGTTCTTTTGTTTGTAGGTTCATAGGTTCATACTAGGCTATCTGTCCTAGGGCATTTATAAGCCTAGCCAGAATGTGTTTGGCTTTCGCCACCTATTTTAAATTAATTTTGCTATGCCCTTTTTTGAGGTTAGTATACTGTGCCTCTGTCTAACAGTGACACAGAAGTGATACCTGGGGTAAACCTATGATCTCCCATCCACTCATCAAGTTTCCTCTTGAAGAGAGTCAATGAGGGACTCTGCCTAACCTGGACTGGGATTTTATTCCAGAGTGAAGGGAGCCTCTGGGTTATGAATCTGTCCCTCCAGCATGTCCTATTTATTTCAGTGCTGAGGTTCAAGTCTCTGGAGCGTGTAGCTCGATGGGATTTGGATTTTCTGAGGTGCAGCATGTCCATTAATTCCGGGTTGGACATGACTTTATACGTCAGGCACAGATCGCCTCTGAACAGGCAGTATGCCACTGAGTAGAGCTGGAGTTTCTTTAACCGGGCAGCATATGGCATCTGTTTGAGCCCTTTGATCCTCTTGGTGAGGTACTTTTGGGGTCATTCCAGTTGCTGCAGGTGTCTGGTAAGATACATCCCAAAAGGGGCATTGTACTCAATTATGGGCCTGATGAGGGATGAGTAAAGAGGCACGATGACCTCCCCTGATCTTTATGTGAATCCCTTCATGATTAGGTGGGCTATATAAAATGTTTTTCTAACCACTTTGGCCACATGGTTGTCAAATGAGAGATTGCTATCAACTTAGGTCCCCAGGTCCCTAATTACTTCTTCTGTACTTAATGGATTACCACCTATGTGGTAATTTGTGGGCACTTTGTTTTTGCCAAAGGGGATGACTATACACTTTTTGGCGTTTAGCTTGAGGCCATGGCTCTAGCACCAGTTGTCTGTTTCTATGAGGCCCTTTTGGAGGATGCTTGTGTCGGCTGGAGAGTCGATTATGGCGCCCAGTTTGCAGCCATCTGCGAACTTCGTCAGCCACAGTCCTTCCGTGTTGGCCTGTACCTCCGAGAAATATATACCGAACAAGAGAGGTCCCAGGACTGAGCCTTGTGGGATGCCATTTGTAACTGGTTTGGAGTCTGACATGGCTCCAGCAATTCTAACCATGTGGGTTCTGTCCTTGAGCCAGTTTGCAACCCATCTAGTGACATAGGGGTTTATATTTAAGCTGGTGAGCTTATCTATAATGCCCGAGTGGGGTATTGTATCGAAGGCTTTTGCGAGGTCCAGGTAGGCTGTGTGGACCACCTTCCCCTCGTCAATGGCCTTCGTGACTGTTTCAAAGAAATCAACCATGTTTAAGAGGCAGGATCTGCCCTTAACAAAGCCGAACTGGGTAGGATCCAGTGTCTGTAGGTCCCCAATATCTTTATTTATGAGGTCCATGATGATCCTTTCCATAGCTTTGCAGACCAAGCTAGTCAGGTGACAGTTTCCAGGATCCGTTGAGGAACCACCTTTGTGGAGAGGGACCACAGTTGCTGTACGCCACTCTTTGGGTACATATCCTGTAGTAAGGCTGAGATTGAACAGTAGTTTTATGTTTGGGTTTAGCTCTTCTTGGAGTTCATGTAGGACGCAGCCCGGGACACCGTCTGGTCCCATTGATGCTGTGTTTTTTGCTTTGGAGAGGGCGGCTCTTACCTGAGCATCTGAGATGTCAGGGGGGCAAGCACTCTGCTGGGATAGATATTTGCCCTTTTGGTGGGGAGGGGGGGGAGAAGTTTGCTCTGAACCTGTCAGCTAGGATGTTGGCAATGTCTGTGGGTTTGGTGTATTTTTTGTCATTTTGGACTAATTCTGAGCATATCTGGGAATTACCAGCAAGGTTCCTAACATAACTAAAGAAAGCCTTGTGATTATCCTTAGTGTCCTGTGCAATTTTTCTCTCGAAGCTGGCCTTAGACGATTTTATGAGTGCCCGTAGTTTTTTGCTAATACTGATCAGAGATGCCTTCCCTTTTTGGAATTTTGCTCTATCATTTAGTAGCTTCCTCCTTCTATTGTATAGTTTGTTTATGGCTGGGGTCCACCAGACAGGACGTCTGTCTTTGGAGGATTGGGTCTTGGTTTTATTTGGGATCGCATGATCCATGCATTCCTGAAGGTGTTCATAGAATGCGTTTATAAAGGATTCTGCGGTCTGGGATGTATTTTCCACAGGCCCGGGGGCTTTGAAGGATTCCACCTCGGTTTTGAGGAGTGTGAAATTTGCTTTAGAGAAGTTTTTCACTGTGGTTTTCTGGGCAGGGGGTGCTGTCGGGATGTGAACATCCAGTGAGATTAGTTTATGGTCTGATCTTACCAGTGAGGGATACACTTCTGGTCTGGAGCACAGAGTCCCCATGTTGGTGATGATCAGGTCCAGTATGTTTTCCCCTCTTGTGGGAGTGGTAACAAGTTGTTCCATACCATTTGAGTTTATAAATTCTAGGAACCTTTGGGCTAGGGTGTTGGAGCTAGAGTAATGCTCCCAGTCTATGTTTGGGTAGTTGAAGTCGCCCAATATAATGGTGTTTGGAGAGACCTTTATATTTTCCAGTGTTCTCAGGAAGGCCGAGTGGGGTTCCTGGGTTAGGGAGGGTGGTCTGTAGCAGGCTATAAACTGGAAGGCAGTTTTACCCACTGTTAGTTGCACATGGTTAGTCTCTGATGCTTCGTGCTGTGCCACCAACCTGGAGGTGTGGGTATCTTTGACGAATATTGATACTTCCCCTCCTTTTGTGAGTCGGTCCAAGTTTTGGGGCCGAAAAGCATGGTATGAGGTATAACCTGGTAGTGCTGGGGTGCTCTCGGGAGCCTTGAACCAGGTTTCTGTTACTGCACAGATATCGATGTTCTCCATGCTAAGGAGAGTTTCGAGTGCATGCATCTTGAGGTTTAGACTTCTGGCATTGAGTAGCATTACTCTTAGTTATGTCTTATCCCTTTAGTGATACCTATGGAGGTGGGTTTGTCTTTGAGCCTCTGCCTAAAAAGGCACTATGGGGGTATCTGCAAGAGCCTTTGCCAATATCCGAACAAGCCCAGGGTGAGTGAAGCATATTCATCAAATCTGGGTTTGACATGGCCTTATATGTCAGGCACAGGTCACCTCTGAGGCTGACACTGAATAGAGCTGAGTTCTTTCAGTGACACCAATACTTAAGCCAATTGTTGAGACCCTTTATCCTTTTGGTCTTTCAAGCTGCAGCAGGTGTCTGGTCAGATACATTCCGAGGGGCATTGTACTCTCATAGGTAGTCTAAATAGTGGAGAGGTACAGGGCGATGAGACCTCCTTGATCTAGATGTGAATCCCTTCGCGGTCAGGTGGGTGATATAGAGGGTTTTTATGCAACATGGTGTCAAGCGAAGGCTACTGTCAACCTGGGCCACATGCTCAGAGAGCTTTCCATGTCTCTTTTCATGTAGTCCAGGGGTAGCCTTGTTTTTCCCAATGGGTATGACTATGCATTTTTGTACTTCAGGCCATGGCTCTGGCACCAGTTATCCATTTCTGTGAGGCCCTTCTGGAGTGATATCTGTGTCAGATGTGTTTTCCTAGCGCCCGACAGGCAGTTCACCGTGACCTTCTCCTGTGTTCAGCCTGTACTTCAGTGTGGCTAGAGTCACGCCAGTGTACAACTGTATCAGGTGTGTTGTTTAAGGCCTTAGGGCTGTGTGGACTGTTCAGCACACTGGCTTTGTGAGCTGTGTTGCTGTGTTTTGTTTTGGGGTAGCGGTTGCTTGGGTGTCTGGAGATCTCTGAGCTGCTTAGGCAGATTTTTATTTAAAGCCTCCGAATATGTTTTTGTGTGTTTATGTGTTTGGTTTGCTGTCGTGGTAGGTCTATGTGAGACTGGAATTGTACTGAGTGTGGTTTCCTTCTCCTCCTGACTGGTTGCGCCAGTACTGAGTTGAGAGAGCTTAGCCTCCAGTTTGGCTATATGGATGCAACTCTCACATGTGTTGGAATTTGTTGGGAGGAGGAGAGGGTTGTCTGTGTACATGAGGCAGTTGTAACATTGCCTCAAGATTCCCAGATTCACCAGCTGGACCGGAGAGAAGATTGACAACTGACCTTTGGACATGCTAGAATAGTATTGGGAATTCCTTTATAATTGAAAAAAAAGGGCCAATGGGGAACAAGGTACTCAAGAGGACTTTGTGAGAGTGTAGTGCTTTTAATTTTTTAGTGCTGACTTATATAATTACTTTAGTGAGCAAGTGCCTTTAGTGAGCAAGTGCCAGGTAACTTAAATGCAATGTGTTACAGGTAACTTAAATGCAAAAATGACAAACAGTAACTTTCTTTTAAGTGAAACAAGGAAATGAGTACAGTAAGCAATGCAGATATCACTAGGGATCCACAGAAGTGCTGAAAAGCCGCTTTTAGGTGGTATTAGCGTTTCAGGGAAATAACAAGCAAACAAACAACAAGCATACAAACAGAGCTAGATTCAGCAGGCCTGGATCTAGTCTATGCTACAGCAAACAAGGTGTACCAATTTCAGTAAGAAACAGTTGAAATATGCAGGCACTATAAGCCTTTAACCAGAAATTCCCAGCTCAGAAGGGCAGAGTCCAGCCTCTCCTCCCACAAGAGTGCAGACCACGAACCTTCTTAATGTAAAATAACTGGCCTGAAGCCCAAGTGCTTAAACCAGAACTAATGCACTTTTAGAATAACAGACACTGAGCCCTCAATCAGCAGTTCCCAACTTAGAAGGATATAAGCTACCTGTCCTGCCACCACAGTGCAGGCCACAAACCTTCCTAATGTAAAACAACTGGTCTGAAGCCCAAGTGCTTAATCCATTCAAACATTCATAGGTGTATATTTGGCTAAAGACCAACAGGGCCTTTATAAGCCTAGCCATGCAATCCAACCCAACTTTTGTACCTGTATATCACATGCATTTATTAGGAGGGGCTATGTTAGTTACAAGGTTTCTAGAGATTATGTGGGAGGATGTTAGTTTACACATTACTGTCTGCTTCTGTCTGTCAGAGACATGGTGGCCAGACCTGGGGTTAATTTCCAATTCCCATCCATTGGTCAAGGTTACACTTAAATAGGGTTAGGGACAGACTCCACTTTGCATGGATGGGGAACCTGTTCCACAGCAGGGAAATCCTCTGAGACACATGTCATATTTATGCCAGAAGCAAAATTTAAATCCTAGGATCTAGTGGTTCTGATGCTGTTCATTTTGTAGTTGCACATCAGATCAGGATCCAAGGACGCCTTGTATGCCAGCAGAGATCGCCTGTCAGTAACCTGTTCAAGACAGAGTACAGATAGGGCTTTAAGGCGATCCACATAGGGCAATGTGTTTGTACTCTGGATTTATCTGGTAAGGAACCACTGTGTGGGTTTCAACTATTGCATTTGTCTTTAAGGTACATGCCAGGGAGCATTATACTCAATGATGGGTCTTATAAGGTCTGAATAAAGTGACACTGTGACTATCTTGGACCAGGATGCCACACCCTTACTTGTAAATTGGGTGGCACAGAATGATTTTCTTACTACCTTACCCATATGTTGGTCAGTGGCCAGATAACTGTCCTTGACTAATGGGTCAACTCTTTAGGATGTCTTATCGATGGAGTAATTAGCCTGGGTGGCACCTTTCCCAAAAAGCGCTATAATGCATTTCTTGGCACTGAGTTTAAGTCCATGACTTTGGCATGTGTTATTTGTCTGTGCTAAACCATCCTGTAAGACATTTATGTCATCTGTGAACTTGGTCAGCCAAAGGACCTTGACTTAGCTTCTACCTCCAAAAAGTAGATGCCAAATAGGAGTGGTCTCAGCATGCAGCCCTGAGGTACTCTGCTGGTGGCTGGTCTCTTAGTGGAGGTGGTATCACCACCTAGATCCTGTCTATGAGCCAGATAGCAGTGAGTTATGTGGAGGTTATGCCCCATTCTTTGAGTTTGTCAACTGTACTTGTATGGGGTATTGTACTGAAAGTCTCAGCCAGGTCCAAGTAGGCGGTATGCACCATTTTCCCTCATCTACTGCCTTGGTAACATTCTCAAGGAACTCTAACAGCATTACTAGGCATGACCTATCCATGACAAAGCTAACTGGGTTGGGCCCAGTGTCTGACAGTTGCCTATGTCTTTATTGACAATTTCCATGATAATTCATTCCATGGTTTTGCATATGAGACTAGTCAGACTAATAGGTCTGAAGTTCCTGGGGTCGGTTGATGTTCCACCGTTGTGAAATGGGATAACCGTTGCAGTCCTCCATTCTTGTAGTACAAGGGGTGTTTTGAGGCTACAGTTGAAAAGTGACCCAAGTGGTCCTGACAGGTCATATTTCAAGCTATTTAGGAAGTATCCCAGGATATTGTCAGGGCCCTTAGAGGATGCGTTTTTGGCCTTAACCAGTGCCACTAGGACCTGTTCCCTGTTAACAGCTGGGGGGAAGGTTAGGAGGTATTTCATGAAGAAAGGCAGAAGGGGAGTGGGGGGTGAAGTTTGAGCAGAATTTGTCATCCAGCAAATTCAAGTATGTCACACTGCTCAGTGAAGGAGCCACCAGTGCACAGATCGAGGGGCCCTTGAGCAACATAGCTGTAGAGCTTTGGGGTCTTAGCCAGCATTTTATTTATTTTTTAGACTTGTTTCAACTGAGCAGTGTGGAGAACCCCCCCCCCCCCCCCCCTAACTACTTTAGCAACATGAGTGTCAAACGAAAGGCTACTGTCAACCTGGGTCCCCAGATCTCTGATGACTTTTCTGTGCTCAGTGGATTGCCACCTATATGGTAGCTAGGGGTAACCTTGTTTTTCCCAAAGGGTATGACTATGCATTTTTGGCGTTTAACTTCAGGCCATGGCTCTGGCACCAGTTATCCATTTCTGTGAGGCCCTTCTGGAGGATATCTGTGTCAGATGTGTTTTCGACTATGGCCCAGTTTGCAGTCATCTGCAAACTTTGTCAGCCATAACCCTCCTGTGTTTGCTTGTACTTCAGAAAAGTAGATGCCGAACAAGAGTGGACCCAGGACTGAGCCCTGTGGGACACCACTTGTGACAGGCTTTGAGTCTGACATGGCTCCAGCAACTCTGACCCTGTGGGTTCTGTCACTTAGCCAGTTTGCAACCCCTCTTGTGATGTATGGGTTTACATTCAAGCTGATGAGTTTTTCGATGATACCTGAGTGGGGTATTGTGTCGATGGCCTTTGCCAGGTCGAGGTAGGCTGTATGGACTGCCTTCCCTCACCAATGGCCTTGGTGACTGTCTCGAAAAAGTCAACCAAGTTTAAGAGGCAGGATCTGCCTTTGACAAAGCCAAACTGAGTTGGATCCAAAGTCTGCAAGTTCCCTATGTCTTTATTTATGAGTTCCATTATGATCCTCTCCATGGCTTTGCAGATAAGGCTTGTCAAGCTAATGGGGCGGTAATTTCCAGGGTCTGTGGAGGCACCGCCTTATGAAGTGGGACCACAGTCGCCGCGCCACTCCTTGGGTCGATCCTGAGGTGAGGTTAAGATTAAACAGCTGTCCTAACTGTGGGTTTAATTCCTCATTGAGTTCATGAAGCACACAGCCGGGGACACCATCCGGTCCCATGGATGCTGTGTTTTTGCCTTAGTGAGGGCAGTTCTCACCTGGGCGTTGGAGATGTTTGGGGGCTACAATCCTCTGGAATAGATATCTCTCCTTTGGGGAGGGAGAAGTTTGCACTGAACCTGTCAGCCAGTATGTTGGCAATGTGTGTAGGTTCAGTAATTTTCACATCATTTTGAACTAATTCTGAGCATATCTGGGAGTTTCCTCCTAGGTTTCTAACATAGCTAAAGAAGGCCTTATGATTCTCTTTAGAGTCCTTGGCGATTTTTCTCTCAAAATTTGCCTTGGATGATTTTATGAGAGCTCTTAGTTTTTACTTATAATGATCAAAGGTGTCTTACCTTTCAAGGATTTTGCTCTATCTTGTAGTAGCTTCCTCCTTTTGTTGTAGAGCTTGTTTATGGCTGGGGTCCACCAGACTGGACGCTTGCCTTTGGTACAGAGAGTCTTAGTTTTGTTTGGGATTGCCTGATCCATGCAGTCCTGTAGGTGCTGGTAGAAGGCATTTGTAAGTGATTCAGTGGTTTGAGTAATGTTTACCACTGGCTCAGGGGCCTTAAAGGAGACCACACTAGTTTTTAGAAGTGTGAAATCGGCTTTTGAGAAGTTTTTCACTGTGGTCTTTTTGTTTCAGGTGGGGCGGGATGAGGACCTCCAGCGAGATTAGTTTATGATCTGATCTCACCAGTGAGGGGTATACTTCGGTGTTGAACATTTTGATCCCATGTTCGTGATGATGAGATCAAGTATGTTTTCTCCTCTTGTGGGGATGGTGACTAGTTGTTCCATGGCATTTGAGTTTATGAACTCCAGGAATCTTTGGGTTAGAGTGTTGGGCTTGAGTAGTGTTCCCAGTCTATATTAGGGTAGTTAAAGTCACCTAGTATGATGGTGTTTGGAGATACATTTATCCCTCCAATGTTTTCAGGAAGGCCATGTGAGGTTCCTGAGTTTGAGAGGGTGGCCTGTAACATGCTACAAATTGCAGAGCAGTCTTGCCTATGGTTAATTGCACCTGGATGGTCTCCGATGCATCATGCGTTGCCACCAACCTTGAGGTGTGGGTGTCCTTTATGAATATGGACACCCCTCCTTTCTTGGTGTTGTCCGGATTTTGGGGCGGAACGCATGATATGAGGTGAAACCTGTTAGTGCTGGGGTGCTCTCAGGAGCCTTGAACCAGGTTTCTGTCACAGCACAGACATCGATGTTCTCCATATTGAGAAGGGCCTCGAGTGCGTGCATCTTGAGATTGAGACTTCTGGCATTGAGCAGCATTACCCTTAGTTTTTCCTTTTGGTGTTCTAGGGTGGTAGGTTTAGAATTTGAGCCTTGCCTAAAAAGGCACTATGGGGTGGCAAGAGCCTTTGCCAATATCCGAAGCCCAGGGTGACAGGTGCAAGCCGTCCCTTGCGAAGCAGCGTGGCTTGTCCAGCATGTCATCCCAGGCAGACAGACATTGGATCCCCTTTGAATGACACCAGAATTTAAGCCAATTATTAAAGCTGATCATCTTATCACTGTATTGTGGCATCATTCTAGGTGAAGGTAGGATACTGCTCAAGGTCAGGGTCATACCTGCCTGGGCTACATAATCAGAGAGCTCCTCGATGTCCCTTTTCATGTAGTCCAAGGAGGTACGTCTCAGGTCGTTGACACCAGCGTGGACAATGACTGAGTCGTACTTGTACCTGCTGTTGGGTTTAGACTTCTGGCATTGAGTAGCATTACTCTTAGTTTCTTATCCCTTGTGATACCTATGGAGGTGGGTTTGTCTTTTGAGCCTTGCCTAAAAAAGGCACTATGGGGGTAGCAAGAGCCTTTGCCAATATCCGAAAGCCCAGGGGTGACAGGTGCAAGCCGTCCCTAGCGAAGCATCGTGCTTGTCGAGCATGTCATCCCAGGCTGACAGGCATTCGATCCCTTTGAATGACACCAATACTTAAGCCAATTGTTGAAATTTGATTTATCTGGTAAGGAACCGTGTGGGTTTCAACTATTGCATTTGTCTTTAAGGTACATGCCAGGGAGCATTATACTCAATGATGGGTCTTATAAGGTCTGAATAAAGTGACACTGTGACTATCTTGGACCAGGATGCCACACCCTTACTTGTAAATTGGGTGGCACAGAATGATTTTCTTACTACCTTACCCATATGTTGGTCAGTGGCCAGATAACTGTCCTTGACTAATGGGTCAACTCTTTAGGATGTCTTATCGATGGAGTAATTAGCCTGGGTGGCACCTTTCCCAAAAAGCGCTATAATGCATTTCTTGGCACTGAGTTTAAGTCCATGACTTTGGCATGTGTTATTTGTCTGTGCTAAACCATCCTGTAAGACATTTATGTCATCTGTGAACTTGGTCAGCCAAAGGACCTTGACTTAGCTTCTACCTCCAAAAAGTAGATGCCAAATAGGAGTGGTCTCAGCATGCAGCCCTGAGGTACTCTGCTGGTGGCTGGTCTCTTAGTGGAGGTGGTATCACCACCTAGATCCTGTCTATGAGCCAGATAGCAGTGAGTTATGTGGAGGTTATGCCCCATTCTTTGAGTTTGTCAACTGTACTTGTATGGGGTATTGTACTGAAAGTCTCAGCCAGGTCCAAGTAGGCGGTATGCACCATTTTCCCCTCATCTACTGCCTTGGTAACATTCTCAAGGAACTCTAACAGCATTACTAGGCATGACCTATCCATGACAAAGCTAACTGGGTTGGGCCCAGTGTCTGACAGTTGCCTATGTCTTTATTGACAATTTCCATGATAATTCATTCCATGGTTTTGCATATGAGACTAGTCAGACTAATAGGTCTGAAGTTCCTGGGGTCGGTTGATGTTCCACCGTTGTGAAATGGGATAACCGTTGCAGTCCTCCATTCTTGTAGTACAAGGGGTGTTTTGAGGCTACAGTTGAAAAGTGACCCAAGTGGTCCTGACAGGTCATATTTCAAGCTATTTAGGAAGTATCCCAGGATATTGTCAGGGCCCTTAGAGGATGCGTTTTTGGCCTTAACCAGTGCCACTAGGACCTGTTCCCTGTTAACAGCTGGGGGGAAGGTTAGGAGGTATTTCATGAAGAAAGGCAGAAGGGGAGTGGGGGGTGAAGTTTGAGCAGAATTTGTCATCCAGCAAATTCGTTATGTCACACTGCTCAGTGAAGGAGCCACCAGTGGTCACCAGTTATAACACTGATGTGTGCTGCCTTTGAGGTTTCAAACATAGCTGTAGAATGTCTTATGGTTGTCTTTAGCCTATAAGGCTATAATTTTTATTTATTTATTTATTTATTGACATTTGTTATCCGGGTTAGTCCAACTGGGATTGAGGCCCATTTTCAGTGGAGACCCGAGGAGAAAAGCTCCAAAAAGAACAGCTACATGAAAATCAATACTGCAGTTAAAAAGTTTTAAGTGCATACATCAATGAGAGATAGTACAAAGATCAAGAATAACACATCTGTTAATACAGCATGAGTAAAAACAAAACAGAGAGCTTACATGATTTGACAAAAAGCACAATATTTATACAAAGCAGTCATGTATTTACATAACAGAATCTTGTATCTTAATTGCTAAGAAGCAGTTTATGTTGGATCATGCCGGGGACATGTCTTGGAGTTGAGCATATGGTGTTTATCATAACATCGTAACTGGCGTTGTTGGACTTAATTAGTCTTCTTAGTTTCCTGTTTAGTTTAATTAGAGAGCTCCTATCATTATGGATGTTGCTCTTCCTGATTTTAGCCATGACATTTTTCTTTTGTTATATACCCTATTAAGGTTAAGATTCTACCAATGTGGTTTGTTTTTAGAGTTTGTTTTGGACTTACTTCTAGTAGGTACGGTAGTCTCTATACATCCATTTGCAAGGTTCTATAGGGTCTCTGTGAACAATTCCCCATGGGTTGCTATGAGCTCAGGGTTGGAAAAGGCATACTGGTAATTTTCAGGACCAGTATGCTTGAACCTCTGATCAGTGTGCACACTCTCTCATCAATGATATGAGGCAGAATATGTTTCTCAGTCTATACAGGGATAAAGTCTCCCATGAATGAGGTATTTGGTTTAATGGTGAATGTCTTCAGTACATCCAGGTAAAAGCTATGGGATTTTAGGGACATATAGGGCGACCTATAGCTTGCTAGGATATGGTATGGGACTTCATCTATGCTGCTTTGCACATGGATAAATTCCAGGGCATCATCCTGTTTAACCAACATAGTGTTACTCTTGTTGCTAATATAGTTTGAGACTCTACACCTTTTGTCCCTGTCTGTGCAGCTGATGGTTTAAGTATTTGAAAGGCACTAAAGCCTTTTACTGTCTTGGTTATCTCAATTCTCCTCTCAGATATGAAAACAGCCTGTATGTTTTAGTAACTATTACCTTTTAGTGCTAAAGAAGCTACACTAGCTACCTTTAAATAAATAAACTTAACTGTGCGGTTGTTCTATTAAATGCATTAAAGTATTAAGGATGATGGGGAGGCTACTTCTTCTTATTCACTTCCCACAGTATTAAACTTTATTTTTCATTGAACTGCTTATCACTTTACCTATAAATGTAACATTAAGGGCAATTTTAATGCAGTGTTAGTAGCTGAACATGCAGCACACTCACCTTTGGTGTAAAAGGCTGTGGGTTCCATTCCTCATCACATAGATGGACTCCTGACACTGCTGTGCAGTATAAGGAGGGTGCTGCACTCCTGATAGTGTCTTCCTTTGAATGACACCCTACACTGACGCCCCATCTGTTTGAGTTGGTGGGTGCTCAGATAGCTGTAAAAGATCCCATGACAACTACTGAAAAGAATAGGGGTCCTTTATTTAAAAAAATCATTATTTACATATTTGCAAAATGTACATATTTACAGGCACAGATTTACATATTATATACACATTACTATTTTTTTTTTACTATTTATCATTTTTGTTATAACATCTTCATTATTACTTTGCATAACTGGCCCCCACTCCTTCTTCTACAACCATATTCTAATTATTTGCAAAATATCTGCCAAAATTCATTTTCCGTTACACAAAACTGCATTCAATCCTTCATTCCAAATAAAGCCAAACTACACAAAATAAATTATCTACCCTTCTCACACATTCTTTCTTCTTGTTCTTATAATATCCATATATAAACATACTTATATCTGCGTTTATATCATGTTATCGAAAGATGAAAATAGCGAACGCTATTTCATCGAACCTAAAATATCTAAATCACATAATATCGAACATTCAGAACAGCAAATTTTTTCCTTGGGGAAAAAATTCGCTATTTCGAAACACATACACATAACACTAGCACACCTAAAAAACATCAATACACACACATACACTTATAATCCTACAACTAACCCTACACTAAACTATACAGACACTACTATCTATCCACTTACCTTAACCCAAACCCTAACCCTATCGCACACTCACCTAACCCGCGCCCTAACCCTAACTCATTTAACCCGTCCCTAACCCTAATTCACCTAACCTGTGCCCTAACCCTAACTCACTTAACCCGCCCCTAACCCTAACTCACGTAACCCATGCCCTAATCCAAACAACTGCACACTCACCTGAACCCGACCTGTAAATTTCCACCACAGCGCTGAAAATAGCGAAGCCACAGAACTGGCGTTCTGCAGCTTCACTATTTTTAGCATTTGCTCAAAACGGGTCTAAAACTTCGATGTTCTGATACAGTCCCTTATATCTGTATTGTTTGTGTCATTAATATTCTCAAAAACATTTTCTTCACACAATTTTTTCCAGAATTTCACCATTCTCTTCTATTAAAAAAAAACATGCTTTGTTGTCTCCCTCCCACAATAATAATAATAAAAATAAATAATAAAAAAATAAAAAAACAGTACTTCAACTTTCTTTTTATATGGCATGTTCCTCTTTACTGGTAACTTATTTCTTACCAGTCTCCATAGGAAATCATGACACTCTACAATCTTGGTACATTACTTTTTTTTCCTGGCTTTAATTAGTTATTCTGATAAATTTTCTCATGGGTTTACATAACAATATTCTTTCACCACATTACACCGGATTGTTCTACCTTTCTCTGTGACATCATTATTTTTATTTTCCACGTTACAATTTTTTTCATAAATTTTAATTTCTCCATTTACATATTAGTTTTCCCTTTTTCTTATTCTCTTTATCTCTCAGAACTTTTGTACTTATATTTAAATAATCACACTATTAAATTCTCATTCTGTTCCTTTACTAACTTTTCAATAACCGGGAAT
Source organism: Protopterus annectens (assembly GCF_019279795.1). Lineage (NCBI taxonomy): Eukaryota > Metazoa > Chordata > Ceratodontiformes > Protopteridae > Protopterus > Protopterus annectens. Next base: position 1,406,367,761 of record NC_056729.1, read on the forward strand.
CAAACCTAGATCTCCCACATGGCAGGCAAGAATTCTAGCACTAAGCCTTTATGACCTTCATTCCTTTTTATATGGGCAAATACTCTATATGAGTTTAAAGAAGCAGAATAAAACAATTGGATTTACTAACTCCAATCACCCTTCATCTGCACTCATATACAACACACCTCTTTTCACTGGACTTCATCTTGAACCCCACATGAAAGAAAACACCAACTGCACAATTTCCTTTTAATATTTTTGTGCGATCATATAAACATTTGTCATATACACTATGTTTCTCATTAATACAGAATTCACTAGATAAACCTTTTTCCTGAATGCTAATCTTTATATCCTCCACAGAAGACATATTTCTGTCATTTCTTTTATCAAACCCTCCCGTCACATCATAACTAAATCATTATCCCAAATGTTATTCCTAGCAAAGACATCTCATTCATTGAAAAATACCCCACCCCCCCAACTTTCACTACCTCACCCAACCCTTACTTTTATCTTTATTCAAGGTCATTCCAGTTTTCTTTAAACAGCCATTCAAACAAACCAAAACTTACCTCATCTATATTTTTTTCTTAGAAGCTACAACTATATCATATGTGTATGTCAAAACTACTGGAATCACCTCCTTTTGCATCATATATCTAGCATCTTTCATTTTTATAAGTTATTTCACTCACTGTCACATTCATTATCAGTGCAAACAATATTCCACTCATGGGAAAATCCCTGCCTTATACCACACTTCATGCATATTTCTTTACTCAGCCACACACTCAATAACACTCTCATTCAATTATTGTGATATGCTGACATACACACTCTCCTAATTCTATTACCTATTCCATACTTCTGCATAAAATCCCATAAAGCATCATGTCCTACTGTATCAAATGACCTGTTAATATCACCTACCATACATTTCACATGCTCCCTTTTACTTACAGCATCCAATTTCTCTCACAACTAATAACAATTCTTGATAGCTATTCCTTTTATACCATATGTACTTTCTTCCACAATACATCTCATCCTTCCTTTCATTCTCCTCTGTATTATTCTCATACAAAATGTATAATCTGTGTTACTTAGTGTGATGGGTCTTCAATATTTTATTAGAGTCTTCTCAATCTTCTTCCATATAAATTTTAATACCTCACTACATAACTTGCCATAATTAAACCTTTTTTCAACCATTTATTCAGTACATTTACAAAATACTCTTTGTACCTATCTACTAATTTCTTGTACATTCCATTCCCTACACCATCTCGGCCTTATAGGTTTAGGTGTGTACTAGGCTAATGGCCCTGGAGCCTTTACAAGCCTATCCCATAGGATTACCCTGGCATCGTGCCACTCGACCTTAGTTCCCAGTGCTCCTGTCAAGTAGAGCCACTGGAGTGATCCTCGGGGTGAATTTTCAATTTCCCATCTACTCATCAAGATTTCTCTTGAAGAGAGCCAGTGAGGTGCTCTGTTTGACATGTATGGGATGTCTATTCCATAGCATGGGCAGTCTCTGGGTTATGAACCTGCCCCTCCAGCACATTCTGTTGATTGTGGTAATGAGGTTGATGTGGAGGGATTGGGATTTCTTTAGATGTAGCATTTCTAAGAAAGCTGGGTTAGACATGGCTTTGTAAGTCAAGCAGAGATTGCCTCTAAGTAGGCGATAAGAGACAGAGAATAGTTGGAGTTTTTTGAGTCCCTCCATATAGAACAAATGTTTAAGGCCTAGGATCCTCCTTGTCAGGTACTTTTACGGCCTCTCCTGTTGTTGCAGGTGTCTAGTGAGGTACATGCCAAACGGGGCATTGTACTCGATGATTAGCCTAATGAGGGAAGAGTAGAAGGAGACAATGACCTCTTTCTTCCTGGATGCAAAACCCTTAGTAATGAGATGTGCCACACAGAAGGACATTCTGACCACAGTGGCAATGTGGTGGTCAAAACAGAGGTTACTGTCAACCTGTGTTCCCAGATCTCTTATCATGCCTTCTGTGTTCAGTGGACTACCATCGATGTGATAATTCATGGGAACTGGGTTTTTCCCAAAGGGGATGACAACACTTTTTTTTTCATTGAGCTTAAGGCCATGGTTCTGACACCAATTGTTGGTCTCAGTGAGGCCTTTCTGTAGGATGTCAGCATCACTTGGGGAGTTAATAATGGCTCTCAACTTGCAATTGTCTGTGAATTTTGTCAGCCAGAGTCCCTTCCTGTTGGCCTGGACTTCTGAGAAGTAGATACCAAACAGGACAGCACCCAGGACCGATCCCTGTGGGACTCCACTCATGACTAGTCGGCAGTCTGACTTGGAGTCAGCTACTTTCACATTGTGGGTTCTATCTGTGAGCCAGTTTGCAACCCACCTAGTGATATAGGAGTTATACTGAATCAGCATTTACTTCCCTAAGAACTTCATGCAATTCACTGATAGTAATTTATTTTTCATTTGTTTCCTTAACTTGTTCTGGATTTATTTATTTTTTACTTCTGTCTTATTTTCCTTCTTTTTACTCTAATACACATCCTGTACTAAAATACTCATAATTTGCTTGTGTTCTTTCTTTCTCTCCTTTTACATTTTTCATTTTTCTCACTATATTAAAATCTTCCTTTACTATTCTCATCCAAATATGCAGATAATTCCCACCTCTCCCTTGTAAATAATATTTCTACCTAAACAGTAATGCTTTAATTTTTTTATCAATTAATTTTACATATTTATGCTTCCATATCATAATACTCTCTTGCACTATTCTCTAAATTTTCTAATACATTTCTGTGCATTTTCCATACTCCACTCTCTCTCTCTTCCTTTCTTACTCCACCCTGCCATTGAAAAACGGCACTTTTTACACTTCCTTTTAAATTTAATCCGTCACTCAGACCAGGTTTTACAGTGGTCCTTCATGGTTATATGATCCTTCCATAATTACAATACTTCCCACTCTCCAATTTTATCTCATAATCTCTCATTTATTCTTTTTACTCCCATTCCTATTTTAATATACTCCATTTCTTCCATCACCTCCAATCATAATGCTAAATGGTCTGAAAACCTGTCACAACTGTATCACAATCTGCTACCCCCAAACCTTCTGATAATACAAAATAATCTATTTCAGATACAAGTACCCCCTTCTAGAAGTCCATTGACTTTTGTTCCAAAACATTAATTTACCAAATTCCATCACTCCCTGTATTTTTTTATATTTTCATGTTAACCACCACATAGTATAACACTTCATGAAACAGATTCACTCTATTTCCTTGGTAGTTATATATCCATACAATGCTATAATTCTATAAACATGTTTTCTCCACCTCACATCATCAACAGTTAACCTTCCCATCCTTACCAACTCTACATCTAGCATTTTCACTGTTTTTTACACAGCAAAGACACTCCAGAACAACATTCACAATGTTCACTTCTTAAGTTCCATTCTATACTTCCACCCCACAATTTTTTTGTTTGCAGTCTTTCTTCATTTTATTTATTTATTGAAATTTGATTACCAGGAAAGTCAACTTGGTAGGAAAGTCCAGCTGAGCAGGAGCCTATTTTCAGCTTAGGTCTGGAGAGAAAAGCTCCAAAGCATTAAAAAACATTTTAAGTATAATAATTTTACAGTCATTAAAAAGAATACGGAAAACAAATACAGTTCAAATAATTATACCAAATCAGACATATGAAAACATTGCTTAAGAAAAGATATAAGTTATATGACAATGATTTGACAGTTAGAGAAATTGTTTATAGAAAAATTAAAGGTAAGTTAGTATAATATAAACATTACTGTAATACAAAGTGAGAGAAAAGTAGGCTTACAGTATATTTAATGAGAAATCCAGGGGAAAGAAATTGACAGAAGTAAGCAAATGAGTAAAGAAAGGAGAGTATGGAGATGTAAGTAGATAGATAGATAGACAGATAGAAAGATAGAGATAAGGAGTTCCAGGCCTCAGCAACATGGTACTAGTACAGACAACGCCCAGCAGATTTGACAGGTATGTAGGCAGACTGGAGGTTTTTGGTCACTGGATTGTAATGACCAGCTAGCAACATAGTGGTACAGAATGTCATTTAGAGCTGGACATGCAGATGGATTCTGGATAATTTTATAAGTGTTAAGAAGCTGTGTATATGTTAGCTGATGGGGAGTTCTAACCAACTTAGGCTTTTTAGTGCTATGCAGTGGTGGGTTCTGAGAGGGCTATTGCTGCAAGGTTAGCAATTTTGTTATAGCATTGCTCAAGTTTTGATTTTTGTGATGCCTGAAGGTTAGTAAAGATGGGAGCACCATAAAAAAGTGCAGGGAGGAGACAAGTAGTGGCAAGTGTAGCTTTAGTTGTGTCAGTGAGAAAGGTTTTGGCTCTATAAAGCAGTTAGTTTTTTGATGAGTTTTTCTTATGCAATTTTGTATATGCAGTTCAAATTTCAGATTATCGTCCACTATCATATTTAATAATTTACTAAGAAACATGACTTTAATGGCTCTATTATCAAGAGAGAGGACTTTAAATTTAGTTTTTTCATGGGAGAGGGATTTGAGGAAGAAAGTAGTAGTCTGTTTTTTTTTCACTTGTCAGGAATCTTACATCCTCTGACACAATGGGTCTATATTAGATCAATGTAAATGTTCGAATCTGTAAAGGTCGACCTTTATAGATCAAACATTTACGTGTTCGAAAATCTTTAAAAAAAAAAAAAAACTAAGTAATAAAAACAAAAAACAAAGGGTGTAAGCAAGCCTCCCTGCACCCCCCACTTAAATATACCAACTCCAAGATCGTGCTGCAGTGTAGTGAAGGGGAAATTTCCCATTTCCACATTGAAGTGCACTGATGTGCGATCTCAGAGTTGGTATATTTTAGTAGCGGAGGGTGTGGAGGGTACAGGGGGGCTTGCCCCCCCCCCTGCTAAAACCCTTTACTTTATTTTTGTTTTGTTTATTTTGTTTTTATTACATTTTCGAACATTTAAATGTTCGAGCTCTAAAGATCAACCTTTAGAGATTCTAACATTTAAATGTTCGTTGATGTAATATAGACCCGAAAGAATAACATCTACATCACATTTAGCACACCATTCCAATATCCCTATCCTTCTTAAAGTGTTAATGATACTATTCACATTAACTGAAAGTACTCTAAAGATGTTGCTTTTCCTTCTATTTAAGTTTAAGGGAAATATTTTTACATTTTCATTATCTTATATTTACTCTTTACCCAACTGTTTTTTTTCCCCCTGGGTTTATGTTGAAAATAATCCTTAATCCTCATAATCAGATTTTTTACTGGCTAAAACTTCAAAAATGATTACTATCAATCCCTTCTCCTGACATCTCTCCCTGTATGCATTCTCCATCTTCTGATTTTCACCCTCCATATTTTTTTCTTTTGCAGTTTCTTCTTCACTGATTTCACCCTCTTCCCCAAGCTCTTGCCTTTTCCTCATGTATGTTTCCCTTTCCTCTTCTTTTTCATTACTTACTGTTTGCTCTTGACAATCCATCCAACAGTGTCCCTTTTTTTTACACAGCCTGCACTGAAGCACTCACCTTGTTGGTGCATATCCTTTCTCCCTGCACTGCTTATGTTGTACTTTGTCACACTCATTGATTAAATGTGAAAAATCCCCATAAAAAGAACATGTCCCTCTATGACCAGTCATAAAAATAACACTTGGCAAAAATATCATACTGATATTGGTAATAACATTTTATTTACCATTAATTCAACAAACCCTTCATTCTCCTACTAAACATTAATGACGTAAAGCAGAGTATACACTTTACAATTCACTCACAAGTTTAACAAAGTCAAGAAATTTCAGTCTTTCTTAATCACTTTCTCTTACAAAGCCATATTTCATATTTATACATATATCCAGTGGGGCTGATAGTTGCTGATATTCTTACTGATCATCTCCATCTCCCAACTCTATTCTGAAGTTCAAGTTCAAGGTACCCCTGGTTCTTCTAGTCATCTCCTGTGCTTTTTTCTGTCTCTCAAGCATTTTTCTTTGTAACAATGCAAAAGTGTTTCACTAGCAAAGTCTCTACTATGACCTTTATTGTCAGAAGCTTGATAAGCAGAATCCCCTTCTGGCTCACTCTGCTGGATAAGCATTTTTTATTTCTCCCTTAGCCTGTTCTATATCAAACATGACTTTGATCCCCCAAGAAAAGTATTCTGAAGACAGATGGATACAGCAGCTTGAATCTCACACCTGCCTTTCAACATTGGCTGATGGCTGACATGAACCTGCTTCTCTTCTGCCTGGTGTACAGTGAATAATCATTTTCCACAACACTATGTTGTCTCCAGTCTGTAATAGATATTTTTCTGTCAAAGTTTTGTCAGAATGAATTCTTTCTGCTGGTATGACTGCATTTTTACTAATATAGATCTTGGCTGCTTTCTCATGGCTAGGTTTGGAGTGTGCACACTATGTGCTTTTTCAATTAATAGATCCTACTGTAGAACACCATTACTGTTTCTTATTTTTATTTTCATGAGATCAGTATATCTGTTCCTTCTAGTTCCCTGGAACAGCAGAAACTTTCAGATTTTCTGTCTAATAACTCTTACTAATTCATGCTCAGCCAGCCTTTTCTTCACTTCAACTTCTGATTTTTGCAGTTTCATCAGTTCATCTGAATAGCAAGTTAAAGCTCCTGTTTTCCAGGCATTTTTGATATATTCCTTCGTATTTCACTTATTTAATTACCTCTGAGTATATTTGATTTATTATTTCCTTTAAATTAACAGAAGCCATCTCCTAAGCCTAAGCTGAAATTTTAACTGCTTTTTGCTGAACAGCCACAGGGTTCTTTGCAGACAGAGTCTTCTCAGTCCTTTTCTGGTTGATTTATACTCAACTTCTCCAGTTTTTTTCTTTGCTTGCATCTAGTCAGAGTAATACTACCCAGCAACTGAATTTTATCTAGATTGACAATTTCAAATGCCCTTTTCTTCTCACGTTTCATTTTTCACATTGGGACAGCTGAAATCAACTTGTTGCTCAGTGTGCAGCCATCTTAGAAGTCCCCATATATCAAATGTTTTAATCTTATACAGAACAGATTTGAGGGGTTTGGGTTGTTAGTGAGTATGAAAGTGTGTATGTGGTTTATGGAATTTACAGACATGTTCCATGTGTGTGAATGTCTGATGTGTGGTCAAACGAGTGTTTTGCATGTGGGTTCTTAAGCAGGGTATGTGTGAATGAGGGTTCTATGTATATGGTGTGAGACAGATGTTTGTGTGATTTTGCGTCCTTAGTGACATTTACCCTGAGGTAATTGTGATCACAGAGGTGGCAACATTAGTTTGCAGGGGTGCAGCATTTTTCTTCCTCCCCACAGGGATGTAGGTGGTTTGCTCCCCAAGTAAAAAGTATGTTTCTGTGTGGTATGTCTAAGTGCATTGATTTTGAATGCTGGGTAAGCTGAGACTGTGCACTTGTGAGCATGCACATATATGTGATGAGTGCGTGTTTTAGTCAGCACACTAGTCAATTTATACGCTTCATTAATGTGCTTTTTTCAACAGAGTACCACACAACCCTGTTTTTGATATTGAGCACTACATCCTAAAGCAAAGATTAGGATTCAGTAAAAGTAAACTGTAGGAATACAGATGAGATATGATTTTATTTTATGAATACAATACTGGTTTAAACATTCAGTAACAAGTATAAACTTGTATCAGCTTCAACAACTCTTGCACTGATGCATGTGTATCTAAGCATAAACTATTTTTATTTATCAGATTCTAGATTGCCTTAAAATGAGGTGAATCCTCCAACAGACTCTGGTAATTTGAGTACCTTCAACCACCTTTTTGGAGAAAGAAATCACTGACTGGCCAAGCTGAAGTATATTCTGTATTGTTTACTATTTTACTAAAAGTTATGTCTTGTGGAGACAGAGAAATATGAAAAGCATTCTTTGTGGACAGAATGAATAAAATGAGAAAAAAATGGGAAATAAAAAAGATTCCCCTCAGAAGCAGAAAAAAGGAGGACTCTTCTTTTTCTTGCTCTTGGAGACAAATATATCTGTTGGTATATGTGTAGGTACCTTTTCCACTACTCTGATATGAGAAGTATATTGCTCTGTGAAAGAAGCCATTATCAGTTCTTGATGCTTAGTACCTATGTATAAAAAAGTCTTCTGTACCAGAACCTTGACATCCATACGAAGTGACAGCAACATAGGACACCTAGCCAGTTTTTCACTTGAAGCATGAGCCGAGGTAACTGGGATAAAGGTAGCATACTCTGCTATGGGAACAGCTGGGTCTCCAACCTATGTGTCTTCCAGGACAGTCCTGATGCAGGTTCAAAGTCAGTATGAAATAGATACCTAGGAGGTGCCTTTATAGTGGTATATGTGTCATTAACATTGGTAGAAGCTCAGAAGGCACTGAAATGGCAAAGTACACATCCCTATTTATTGGACTCTCCACGACAATTGTGCTAGCCCCAGAAGAATTTGTAAATGCTTAACATTTCACCAGAAAATGTTGTGAGGATTCTTTTTTTTTTTTGTTCAAAGACTATGGCCCCTTATAGACAATTTCTTTCATTTTTTTCCTGTGTTTGCTGATGTCAAGTGCTTAACAGAAACCTAATTTGTGACTTCTTTTCTAAACACTTACTACTTGTTAAGTTAAAAAGGAGTTTTAATACTGTTGTCTTAATTTAGTAGCCTGCTTAAATTTAGTGTGGTACTCACACTACTCTATGTTATGGTTTAGTTCCACAAAAGTAACTAGTGTGTGTGGCAATCTTTGGATGCTAGGTTCCTGCTATAAGCATATTTGTTAATCATCTTTGAAACCATACTTTGATCATTTGCTCTTTCACTGGAAATACTGCAAATACAGTGTGAAACAGTGAAGATGATGAACTTGGAGAGGTTGAAATAATAAATCTGTTAAAAGCTATGAGCTGCTACTCAGCAGAATATCCACCAACACTGCAGTATGATCACTAACACTGAAAAACACCAAGCAGAACTGAAGAGAATGGAAGCAATGGACATTCTATATGGGTGAGTCTCATGCCACTAACAACAGTACCTAAGACCTATGTTAATTCCTCACAGGGAACAGCCATTACTTTTGAAAACTGGCCATCCAAGTTGACACAGAAAGGGGAGATAAGCCTAAATGAAATCAACGCTACAAAGACCCTTCTCAATAAAGTTTTATTGTTATGGAAAACAGTATGAAGCTCTTTTGATAAAACCTTTTAGCAGAATCCAGAGATTTGTGAGATCTATCTTGCTTGTGCTTCTGTTCATAGGTTCATAGGTTGGTACTAGGCTATCAGCCCTAGGGCCTATACAAGCCTTGCCATAACAATTCCCTGGATATCTCTTCCCACACTATTTATTTCCCTGGACCCCTGTCCAGCAGGGTGACTGACGTGATCCCCGTGGTGAATTTCCTTTCTCCCATCCAATTGTCAAGGTTCCTTTTGAAGAGGACCAAAGAGGCACTCTGCTTGACATGTATGGGCAATCTATTCCAGAGTCTGGGGAGTCTCTGGGTCAGGAACCTATCCCTCCAGCATGTTTTGTTTATTGTGATGACAAGGTTTAGATCCCTGGAGCGTGTGGCTCTGAGGGATTGGGATTTCTTTAAATGTAGCATGTCCAACAGCTCTGGGTTTGACATGGCCTTGTATGTTAAGCAAAGATCGCCTCTGAGTAGACGATATGCGACAGAGTATAGCTGGAGTTTTTTAAGGCGGTCAGTGTAGGGCATCTGCTTTAGGCCTGTGATTCTTTTAGTGAGGTATTTCTGTGGCCTTTCCAGTTGTTGCAGATGTCTTGAGAGGTACATACCAAACGGGGCATTGTATTCTATAATGGGTCTAATGAGGGATGAGTACAGTGGGACAATGACCTCCTTTTTTCTGGATGAAAAGCCCTTAGTGATGAGGTGTGCCACATAGAAGGATTTCCTGACTGTTGTTGCGATGTGGTTATCGAAGGTGAGACCACTGTCCACCTGTGTCCCTAAGTCTCTTATCAAACTTTCGGTGTTTAGTGTACTGTCACCTATATAGTAATTCATGGATACATGTTTTTTCCCAAAGGGGATAACTACACATTTCTTGGCATTGAGCTTGAGCCCATGGCTCTGGCACCAAGTATCTGTTTCTGTAAGGCCCTTTTGTAGAGTATCCACATCATTTGGGGATTCAATAATGGCTCCCAGTTTGCAGTCATCTGCAAACTTTGTTATCCAGAGTCCCTTAGTGTTGGCCTGTACTTCAGAGAAGTAGATGCCAAACAAGAGCGGTCCCAGGACTGAACCCTGAGGTACTCTACTTGTCACTTGTCTGAAGCTGGATTTGGAGTCGGCTACTTTTACAGTGTGGGTTCTATCAGTAAGCCAGTTAGCAACCCATTGGGTGACGTAGGGATTAGTGCCCAGCTTAGTAAGTTTATCTATGATTCCAGAGTGGGGGATGGTGTCAAAGGCCTTGGCAAGGTCTAGATAGGCTGTGTGGACCACCTTAACCTTGTCCATGGCTCTGGAGACTGATTCGAAGAAGTCAATCAAGTTCAGGAGACAATATCGGCCCTTCACGAACCCAAACTGGGTGGGGTCCAGTGTTTGAAGGTTGCCAATGTCTTTGTTTATAAGTTCTATGATAATACGATCCATGGCCTTGCAGATAAGGCTTGTCAGACTGATGGGATGGTAGTTTCCAGGATCCAAGGTGGATCCCACCTTGTGGAGTGGGATAACTGTAGCTGTGCGCCACTCAGTGGGCACGAAACCTGAGGTGAGACTATGATTAAACATGACACTTAGGTGAGGTGCCAGTTCATATTGTAGTTCATGTAGTACACAGCCTGGGATGTCATCTGGTCCCATGGATGCTGTATTCTTAGCTTTGGAGAGTGCGTTTTTTACCTGTGATTAAACTTAAATAAATAACCTTGGAAAGGACCCCTATCAGAGAAAGAAGCTGAAGCTGCAAGAGTGTCCCTAGGTTATTGCTCTAATCAGAGCAACTTTGGCAATATAATGATCTGCACTAAAGCTTTATGTCTGGAACACTGGGGCATCTCACTAAATTCCAAGCACGTACAGCACCTGTAAATATTGTGCTTTATTCCTATGGAATCTACAGTGCTTGTCAGACAGTGATTTATTTCCACAGGCACATTTGCAAGTTAATGGCACTCCCATAGCTGCAACTAGGAAAAGGACATCTAAAATACTCCCAGCAAAATAAAAATGCAAACTGAACCTCACAAAAAGGAAAAACGAAGCCAAAAAGTACTAAATGTAAAACACAAGTGATGGAAACATACACATGCAACTTGTTTTCACAGGGGTAGAGCACTGAACCAAGTTGATCATTTTCAGGCTCAACCCAGGAGGGTACAGCCAGATATTAAAAAAAAAAAAGAAAAAAAGATACAAGGTAATTCTCACCCTAATTAGTTAAACAGTCTTAAACCCCTAAAAGATACAGTCTTAAACCCCTAAAAGATACAAGGTAATTCTCACCCTAATTAGTTAAACAGTCTTAAACCCCTAACATCTCCCAGAAAAATTTGACCTATAAAAGGCATTGAAACACTGTGTTCCAGTTTTGTCCCTGCAACAATTTACCTACCTACACCCTTCTGGAAACCTCTGAACACTAAGGCACCTAAGAAAACCCCTAACATCTCCCAGAAAAGTTTGACCTATACAAGGCATTGAAAGTATGTATCGATACTGACTCTATGTAACTACATGTAATTTAAATTCTTCTATATAAAGTTCTTAAATTATCTAGTACATGTAATTTAAATTCTTCTATATAAAGTTCTTAAAGTATCTAGTCTTGGCCAACTAAACAGGCAGGGTAGCCAGCAGCCTTACCCACCCCCACTGTCTTCTACTTATCTTCCATATTCTTACCCCTCACATTACTTACCCTTTCCCAATTCCTTTCCTCGTCCCCATCTCCTCTAAGACAAAACCATTGCCATGCCAAGAATGGCCACCAGGTGGTGCCATACAAATGAACTCTGTAAAGTAACATTTTCCTGAGTTGTAATCTCCTACCTCGTTTCGGTAACCTTTCCTAATTACTAGCCTCTGCCCTATTATTTTCTACCCCACTTCTGTAAGCTTCCTGAAACAACCCCCCAGTCACTCAGTTCTCAGTCTCTTCTTGCACTTATCCTCCACCTTTCGTCTTTTCCCCAGGCACTCTGCTATCAGCAACTACCAGTCTTGTAGCCTCACTCTCTTCCTTCCTACCTCTGCATTCTGTCCACCTTTTTCTAACCACCAGACTTACCTGTTGTGTTTCTCTCACTTTGCTGATTGTCTTCCTCCACATTCTGCTCTATTGTCTCTGCCCGCTCCATTCGCCCTTCGGGCTCACTCCGCTCCCCTACCCCACCCCCAATTCCCACCCACCTCCAGTGGTCCTACTTTTATAACACCACAAACCACACCCCTACTCAATTGACACCAATTACACAACCACAATTACAACACCCATCCCCCTTCATCTCACCTCATCTTTCAATTACAACACTATCATCCACCTTTAACTCACTAATTACATAACCACAATTACAACACCCCTTCCCTTCATCTCACCTCACCTTTCAATTACAACACTATCATCCACCTTTAACTCACTCCAACTTACTATACTTCTCAAACTCTATCTGACCAACCATTCTTCATTCTCTATCTTTTACCTCACATCCCAACAATGAATATAACATTGTATCCATCTCAAAACCAATCTTTATTCTTCCTTTTACTCTTACCTCCTCTTATTACATCCTATTTCCTAACCTGCTATGAACAACCCATACACTCCTTCTCTTTACTTTCCTCTTTTCAAACCTCATCTCCTATCTCACCATCTCCTGTTACATTCTAAAATCCCATCTACACTTCCAATTACTCCCCAGCTAAATATCACAGACTAACTCTTATAAAATTTTATAACCTAAAAACAAGAAAACTTGCCTACTACTTTGTCTTAAACCTTAAACCCAAACATCATACACTGCACAACATACTTTTAGATGGAGATATTCATCCAAACCCTGGCCCACATCACACCCCGACCTTAACTACTGAAAACAATGACAACCCTGTCAATGACATACCTGCAACCAGATCTACCAACTCTCTAATCATAGCTCATCTGAATATATGTAGTATTTGCAACAAAATTGCACAACTACATGCACTCCTTGATGTCAACCAATTTGACATCCTATGCCTATCTGAAACATGGCTAAAATCCACTATTAAAGACAGTGAAATTACCCCACCAGGCTATAATATAATTAGACTAGACAGCACAACAGAAAAGGGAGGAGGTGTTGCTATTCTTTACAAAACTCACCTACAAATCAGCACCATTAACTTGAACCTCCCCATAAACAATAATGCCGAACTTATATGCTCTAAACTTCAAATAAACAAAAGTAAAGCCATCTATATTATTTGTACATATCTCCCCCCAGGAAATAATATTAACACCCTTGAGAACATTCCCAACTGGCTTGCATCCACTGTCCCACAAGAAACAATAATACTTGGTGACTTAAATACTGATTGGAATCATTGCAACCAGTCAAACCCCACTTCCCATATTAATCTCCATGGCTTCTCTCAACTTATCTCAGGCCCGACCAGAATCAACAAAAGCAACAATAAAGACTCCATTTTGGACTGGATACTTACTAATACTCCCCAACAAACCTACTCCTCAGGTACCCTACCAGATGATCTAAGCGACCACGTGATAACTTATAAGAAAAAAATCTAGCATCACTTTTCCTACCTCTTTCTGTACATTACACTCAAAAAAAAAATTTAACTCAGAACTCTTTCTCACACAACTACATCACTGTAACTGGACTCCTCTAAAGTCACTACCTCTCAATGATGCTGTACAATACTTCAACTCCACATTCTTATCTATTTTAGATCAGCATGCACCCATACGCAAGATTAGAATCAAAACCAAACCCGCCCCCTGGATAAGCAACAATACTAGGCAACTTATCATAACCAGAAACAAAAACTGGGCAAAATGGCATACTTCCAAAAAACAAGCTGACCACCAAACCTTTTGTGAATGTAGGAACAAAACAAAAAAAGCCATACTATCTGATAAACAGAACTACTACCTTCATCTACAACAAATATCCAATAAGGAACCTAAAAAAATTTGGTCCACCATTAATAAGCTACTATCCCCAGGCCAATCAATCACACCCAACCCACAGGACTCTAACCCCAATAACCCTATAGAAATAGCTAATTCCTTTAATTCCTACTTCACAAATACTATACAAAACCTGGCTAGTCACCTATCGCCTGACACCTCAAATCTACACTCCTTCTCTGTTAATACACCACCCTCATTTCACTTCCATCCAATTCCTACATCATATATTTCTTCACTACTTCAAAAACTAAAACCCTCCTCACCCTCTGAAGACAAACTCCCTGCTGAGTTTCTGCAAATAGGAGCCAAAGCTGTAGCTTATCCTATCTCTGTTTTGATAAATAGATCCATCAATGAAGGAACTGTCCCTGATATCTGGAAAATATCCCACATCGTCCCACTACACAAAGGAGGAAACTCTATTGATCTATCTAACTATCGTCCCATTGCTTTATTATCTCCTATTGCCAAAATCTTAGAAAAATATATCCATAAACAACTCCTAAATAATCTTCTCCAAAACAACCTACTTGCTAGCTGTCAACATGGCTTCAGACCTTCCCACAGTACCACCACTGCTCTGCTCTCCTTCACAAACACCATCAAAACTAACCGCAACTTAAACAATCTTTCTTCTGCACTATTCATTGGCCTATCTAAAGCCTTTGACATGGTAAACCACAAAATGCTCCTCCTCATTCTCAATTATCTATCACTGGATCCTAACAGCTTAACTTGGTTTCAATCTTACTTCGAAAAACGTCAACAAGCAGTAGTTTGGAAAAACTCAATATCTGACCACCTTCCTATTTCCCAAGGTGTTCCACAAGGCTCTAACTTAGGTCCACTTCTTTTTTCCATCTTTATCAATGACCTTCAATCAGCTATCCCTTTTTCTAATTGTATACAATATGCAGATGACTCCACTATTATCTGCACAGCTACCTCTTATGCTGAACTTCAGTCTCTTACACAAAAAGCCTTTAACACAGTTGAACATTGGTTTTCCCAACGCTGCCTCCTACTCAACCCTAAGAAAACAAAACTTCTACTCTTCTCCCCAACACGTAACCAAATCCCCCTACATTTCTCGATCACTTCAAACAACAATACTAGTATTTCCCCTGAAACCACCACAAAACTTTTAGGAATTACAATAGATAATAAACTCAATTTTGAGAATCACATTAACTCTACTATAAAAAGTGTAAACAAAAAAATAGGAACCCTATATAGAATTAAACCATTTCTTACCCCAGCTACTAGAATTACCCTAGCCAGGACCCATCTAATCTCTACTTTACTCTATGCATGTCTTATTTATACCAACCTGTCAAAAAAAAAAACCTTAATAAACTAGTTACATCCTACAACAACATTGCTAGATTTGCTACCGGATCTCCTTTTAGAACCCACCACTGCATTAATCTAAGACAACTTGGCTGGCTCGAACTTCCTAATCAGATTAAACTTCAACAACTACTAATAGCTCACAAAACCCTGTACCAACCCACCAAAACACCAATACTCACCAGCCTTATTACCCCTTATTATAACCTGAAACATCTACGCTCCTCTAACAAACTTCTGATCAACATTACTACACCTAATAACTCTGCAGGAGATGGCTTATTCTCCAACTCAGTTGGGAAACACTGGAACACTTTACCTGCTGATATCACATCCCTGACTTCTCTTCCTATTTTCAAGAAGAATCTCAAATTGTACTTTAATAAAAAATGGCTCTACCCCTGTATTAACCCTGACTAGCTTGCTCTTCTGTCTCCTATCTCCCTTTCCTTCCCCCCTTTCTCTAACCAATAACCCACTAAAAGTTTTCTAAAGTTCCACAGCTACTCATTAAGACAGGAAACTTACCCTTTGAACAAGTACTCAAAAGCTTCCTTTCTTTCCTCTCTTCTTAGGTGTATGTTTTGCCTTCCCTTCGTAAAAGTAACTTTTTTAGCCCTATGAAAATAATCTAATCCTCTACTCATCCTATTATATCTCCGATACCTTTCCTATCTTTACCCCACCTCTTTCTCGCTTTATCCTTTCTTTTATTCTAAGCTATCTTGAAAATACTGTTCTTTTACTCATCTCAAAAAAAAAATGTACATATTTTATCTTTTTTAGTTTTTTTTTTTTTTTTTTTTTTCTGTTTTACTGATTTGACTGTCTTAACTTTTATGTAGACTGTTTTTTTACTATGTATTAAAACTTGGAGCTTTTCTCCCTGGGCCTCTACTGAAAATGGACATATATCCAGTTAGACTAGCCCGGTCAACAAATGTAAAATAAATAATAAATAAATAATAAATAAACCCACATGAAAATGCTACAAACATCAATTTGAAGTCATCTACACTAGAACGTAGTGAGAAAAAATGGGGAGGTAGGAGAAATCAGTACATTAAGGGACAGGGAGATGGGCCATCAACCTGGTAAAGTGTACATGCCAAGCAGTCCAAACAGTGCAAGTACTATCAGTTCCTGCAGCTGACCTACAAGAGAAAAAAACAAAAGCTATGTACTTACCATAATGATAGATCCATGTTGTCTGACTTTCATCTGGATCGACTATAGGTTGTCAGGATCTGACCTCAGCACCAATCTTGAAGTTTATGGTATCAAGGCTCTGACTTATTCCGTACCCATAATTCCCTGGCTTCCAACCCGTAACCTCAGATCGAGTTTGTCCCTTGATGAATAATATATCAAAGTATAAACAAGAAACCTTATTCTAATAAAAAAGGGTGTTATTCCAGATAAATTCTGCAAGGTATGAAAAAGGACCATGACTTTTCCAGCTAAATTCTGAGAGGTATGGAAAAGGACCATGACTTTGTCATAAAGCACTGGCAGCGGTGACTACTTATTGACAGCAAATGCCAAGGTTGACTGGTCTTCAGAGTCCCATTAATGACAACTTGGCAGGGGGCAGGAGGGAAGGATGTTGAACAGTTTGAAAATCAGACAACATGTGTCTATTGTTCTAGTACGTACATAACATTTGTATCCAGTGGTGTTTATTTTCATCTGATTCAACTATGTGACAAACTCCCAAGTATACAGTCCTGGGTGGTATCAAGGAAGGACATTCCTAAGAATGGTGGAGCTAAAGGATGAACGAGATCTGGATTGTTCATCCGATTTATAATGCAACACAAATGTATGAACTGTTGACCAAGTGGCAGCTGCACAGATATCAATAGGATGTCTGCTGACAAAAGCTATAGTTGTGATTACAACCCTTATGGAATGACATTTAGACTTAGATTGTAAAGATAAACCCTCTTTACTGTACACAAAAGTAACACAATCAGATAATCTTCAAGACAAAGTAACCTTAGCCACCACCTTGCCCATTTTTTTGCTTGGAGAATGCCACAAAAAGTTGACCTGACTTCCTGAAAGGGTTAGTTATGTAGGGATAAAGCCTGAGTTGGTGATGGACTTCCAGCTTATGAAGCATGTATTCCCCTTTATTACAAAATCATGGAATAAAAAGACTGGTATATTTATTGCCTGATTTAGATTAGCTTTTGATGGCACCTTAGGAAGGAAAGAGCATACCTCTTAACTGTAGAGAGTTTTGCAGAATGTCCAGATTTTTGCCTTATATTTTTGGTCTGTTTTTCATAAAATTGTGGCTTTCTGGCAAATTAGTGGGAAATCGTTAAAGACTAAAGCTAGAAAATAATGACAGACATTTGAGTTTTAGACTTCATACCCTTCAGAAAATTATGCTAATGCAAAACCTGTTATTCTATCAACCTTTTAAGTTTGTAAGAGCAATATTTCAAAATTGTCTCTATTTGTACCACTTTTTATGGCTTTGTCCAGATTTCTTACTCTTAGAGGTTGAGAGGTATGGGAAAGAGACATTAGTTCTCAGTGAAACCCTATCCTAAAGAAAAAGCAAATAAGGCAATTTGCAGGAAAGTGCATGCATCTCCGATGTACACTTAACTGAAGAGACATTTACCAGAAAATTTTTTTCCAAGACAGGAATTTCAAATCCACTGATGATGTTGGCTCAAATGGTGGCTGTGTCAATGCTTGCAACATGAATGTAATGTCTCAAGGAGGTCTCTGACTGGGGGCAGAAGTAGGAAAGTTTCTTTTAAAAAGGCTTGGGAAACCTTGAACCAGGCTACAGATGAGCTGTTGTGGCCTATGTGAAAGCTAAAAATGGCTGGCAACTGCATTTTGGTAGTTGAGGAGCACGACCCATCATGAAAAAGCTCTGATAAAAAAGGAAGAGGAGCTGAAAACGGGTCTAGATCTTTGGATGAAGCCCAAATAGAAAATCCTTTCCATTTGCTGCAGCACAACTTGGTGGTGGCATGTTTTGGAGAGGCTGACCAGATCTAAACAACTGACGAGGAAGGCCTGGCATCTCTGGCTAATGTTAGAATTGGAGAAACCAAGAAGTTAATTTCATGGATTTCTGAGCTGGGGAATTTAATCCGGATGGGGAGACAAGATATCTGGATACTGATCCAGTTTCCAATGAGGATATACTAGAAGAGGTCTCAGGAATGGAAACCATGTCTACCAAGGCCAGAAAGAGGCAACAAGGATAAACATTCTTGCTTTCTGTATAAATCTGTTCATTACAGACAATGGAAGAAAAGTATAAAGGAGACCCGGCAACCACTTCTGGACCAGAGGATATTTCTTGGTGACTGTCCCTGTAGAGGGATCAGGGCAAAGCAACTGATACATTTGTGATTTAGTTGAGATGAAAAAAAATCGCTGTGAGGCTGGCCCCAGCGACTGACGATCAGATTTGTCACTGTTGGATTGAGGGATCACTCGTAAGGCATTAGAGTAGACCTGTTCAATTTGTCTGCTAGAACACTGCACAACCCCAAGAGATGTACTGCTTTAAAAACGCAGTGTGAAGACATCACCCATTACTAGACTCTCATGGCTTTGCAGCATAAGGGGTAAGAATGGCCCCCCCCCCATTTGTTGATATACCAGACTACTAACATACTGCCTGTCCATATCTTAATCACACCTCTGGGGAGGCTGTCCTGAAAGGCCTGCAATGCTAGAAGGACTGACCTCATCTCCAGAACACTGATGTGAAGACTGACCCTATATGTGACCATATGCCCTGAAATGTTTTTGCTTCAAAATCCCCCTTCCCCAAGAAGGGACACATCCATTGTCACAATTGCCACCATGGAACTTGTTTGGAACAGTCATCCGTTCATCATCAAAGGAGAGTCTATACCAAGATATATGCCGTCTGCAGATCTGAGTTAATTTTATTTTGGCTTGGAGTGGATGGACTCTTAAGTCCACTGTACCACTAAAGCCCATTGAAGAACCCTCATAAAACATCTGGCAACTGGGACTGTAAGGATTATGGAGGACGTAAGACTCAAAAGACGAAGGACAAACCTTGCTGGAGGATAAATGTGTTAAAGAAATAGTGTGGCGGCAGGACGAAGAGAAAGAACCCTGGACATTGGAAGTCTGGCAGTTTGCAAGGTTGTGTCCAGGTGCCTTCCAATAAATTCTGTCTGCTGAGAAGGAGTAAGCTGGCTATTGGAAATATCAGTGATCCCTAGCTTCAGCAATAGTTGGAGCAATAGGTCTTGGTGGTGTGACAAGAGACTTGTCAGTTGCAGCTGTGAGGAGCCAATCATCAAGGTATGGAAAAACGTGGATCCCCAGTAAGCGCTACTACCAATGCCATGACTTTGATGAACACCCAGGGAGCTCTGGAGAGCTCTGAACTGCTAATGGTTGGCTCCCAAATAGAAATGGAGAAACCTCCTTGAACACCTCTCTATCTGTACATGGTAATACGCATCCTTGAGGTTTATAGAGCATATTCAGTTATGCTGTGTTAATAGATGCAAAATGGATTGTAGTGTGACCATTTGGAATTTTGTCTGCTTGACATAATGATTCACATGACTCAGGTCTTCAATGGGCCTGAGATCTCCTGTTTTCTTGCAAAAAAAAAAAAACTGCTAGTAGACTCCTGATTCTATCTGGTCTGCAGGGAATGGTTGGATGACTCTTTTTCCAGCAGTTTGGAAATCTTTGCTGCTGCAAGTTCCTGTACACTGCATGAGATGTCAGAACTATTTTCTGTTTACCAGTAGAAAGGGAAAATGATATAGAATAACCTCTGGAGATAACGATTAGCACCCATGACTCTCTGGGTATGTTTTGCCAGGCTTTTGGGTGCAAAGATAAGTGTCCCCCAACTGCATCCAGAGTGCAGCAGTTGGACAATTCTTAAGGGATGCTGAAAAGGCTTTACATAGAATGGTCCACCAAAACCCTGATTTTGCAGTCTGCCCCTGCTCCTGGGGAGATGTCCATTATTGTTGCCTACTCCTCTGCCACAAGGCAGTCTATCTCCAGGAGTCTCCAGATAAGGGCTCTGTGATTTCCTAAACTAGATCCTCTTTCCAGCTCGCTAATTCCAAGAGTAGGATCTCAAAGCATGGAGAAGTGGATGCCTACTGCAGACAGAATCTTGCCATCCTGCTGACTCCTAGTGAGAATTTCTTTAATTTTCGGTCCGAATAAGGTAGTCCCATGAAAGGCAGCATTAATGAAAAATGTCCTAAAGTTTTCCGAAGTCACAGAGGTGCAACTAGGCATGCTGGCAAATGTAAATAATGATACCTACCATTATAGCTGTATCATCAGCTGCATTTGAGAGCAGTCTCATGGTTACATTGGATGAAGATTGGAGGGTGTACAGCTGGGAATCCACTGTCTTCTGGACATCTGCTGGTTATATCCTGGAGGGAGATTTGGAAATTTCCTTTGTCAAGTCTCTGAAATCTGGTGACATGAGATAGATAATTCAGCACCCTACTGGAGAGATAAGCATGTATCCCAGAGACTACCCAGTCTATGGAACAGGCTCCCCATCCATGTGAAGCAGAGTTCCTCCCTAACCCAATCAAGTGCAACTTGGGCAACTGGATGGGAAACAGGAAATTCATCCCTGGTTTGGCACCTATGTCTCTAATGGACAGAGGTAACCTGTAAATGGTTTATCTCCCAGGCCCATGCATACACTTATCAAGGGTATCAGAACTTGTCAGAGATTTGGGATACATGGCTAGGCTTAAAAAGGCCCTTGTGGTCATTAGCCTAGTAAACACATATGAACCTATGATAGCAAAGACTGCTGAAGTATAAGTCTGTTTCCTAAAGATGTTGATCACCCCAAACTCTCTGTTAGGGGGATGGCCTGAGGAACTCTCTTCAGATAGTTCCTTTTTTCCAGCCACTGCTACAGCCATCACATCCACCGGGAGATCTTTCCTCCATGTTTCTTGTCTGTGGGATTGGAGAGAATTTTGTCTGGCTTTTTGAGGATAGGCTCCACCACGTCAGGGTCCTTCCATGTCCATTGAGCCATCAATTCAATGAGTGGATCAACAGGCAGTACCACCCTGGAGGAAGATGAGCTGGACACAAAAGCTTCCAGAAAGATAGACTCACCAGGATAAGGACTATTGGACCAACCCCCTCTGTGTTTAATTCCAGAATCTCTCCACATGTGACATTCTCAGTGGATCTTCAGGAGCCTTCCCCCTCATCTAAGTCCATGTCTTCAATGACAGACTCAGGTGAAGAGTCCAAGTGCTTCTGTTTGCATGTCTGTTTCCTATAAACTGTCGGGGGGGGGTATGAAATCAGACTGGAAGCTGACATAGCAGGAAACCTGGGAAGCCTGAGGTACTGACTGTCCCTATCTGACAAAAAGGATGAGAAACAGAAGCTGATCCAAGCTGAGGGTTCATACAGTGGCGACCTTGAAGACAGCATCTCTTCCCTCGGCATCAACAGAATGTGCATTGAAAGCCGAGGAACCCACTGGCTCTGAAGATTCTCTCCTCTCCTTGGACATGGTGGAAACAACAGAACCAATGGATCTTGACCTGGAGGCTGATCTCAGTACCAAGCTATATAGCACCAAAGCACAAAGGGGAATGGACGGCTCTGAACCAGTCAACATTGAAGTTACCTGAACTATCAGCTCTGCCAAAGGTGCTCTGGGGCAGATTGGGGCCGAAGCTACCAGTGCCAATGGGCACACCAGTACTGGAAAAGAGTCTGGAGAAGGGGTAGATGGACTAGTGCTCGGCACATTCCCAGAGCACAGTACTGAGAGAATCTCAAGCTCTATCTGCTCCCTGATAAATTTTCTTATCATTCTGTTTATGTCCTGTTTTGTCAAACTCCTTGAAGACAAGGACGATGATGCCATCAATGGTGGTCTGGGGTAGGATTTCTACTGAAGTACTGCAGAATGAAGTCTGGGGCTGACCAGTTCCAGTGAGAACTGGGGTCAAATTAGACAGACAAAGTGGCGAGAAATTGTCAGCTCCGAAAGCCTTGGTACTTTAGGATACAATTCTAAAGACATAGAAGGATCCAGAGACCTCTGACAGGACTTCTCAGAGTCCCCTTTTTCCTTAAATTTATCTTTAGATTTATCCATATCTTTGTCTGCATCCACTTTCTTCCCAGAGTTCTTGTCCTTAGGTTTGGGAGAAGAAATGGACAATGAAGATGAAAGGGTGGCTGACCCTGTCTGACGAGGAAGGAGTCCCTTGACAATAAGCTTTTTGTGCCTAGTTTGTAAGGCTCTAGCACTAAAAGAGACACAGGCTTGATAGGGAGTATCTAAATGTGCAGCCCCTAAACAATAAACACAGAGGGAGTGAGGGTCTTGGCGGGGGGGCAGCTTATGCCCGCTGTCTGTGCACTTTTTAAACAGCAAAAACGCACGCGCGCACACACACACACACACACACACACACACACACACACACACACAAGGAAAAAGACTGCTACTATGAACTACTGGAAAATATTTAGAAAAAATTCTAAGCTAGCTAATAACTCTTAGAACAAGATATATGCTGTGGTGTAGAAAAAACAGAGGTCTAACCACGAACAAAAAACCAAATCCAAGAGTCCGTAGTAAAAAAGTGAACAAACCATTTATTTCATTAACATAAAGATGAGCGCTTTCGCGTAGTGCAATCTACGCTTCTTCAGATAACAATAAATATAAACCTCTTTCCTTAAATACAAAGCTAGGCGGGAAAAATAAATTTAATTATCAAACAATTAATCAATAAAGATAATTCATCTATAGGCATCAATTAAAGCAACACTAAAAGACATTGGTGCATGATGCAGTCGGTAAAGACAAAATAGTAGATAAATAAATAACTAAATAGTTAATTTTTCTTTGACTTAAAATATCTTAACTAACCATCAAGGTCTTTACAGTTATATATATGTGCAACATTGCTAAAACATTCAGTTATGCGCCGCAACTTTACGAAACCCAACTTCAGCTTCATTATGTTGCAGGCGCTCAATGTACTCCTTCACTTGAGATAAATAAAAACAAGAACAACTAGGTCCTAAAACAGCAACGTCAAAAACCTAGAGGCTAGTTGACTATGCATAGATTTAAAACGCATACCCTGCAAAATCATTTCTTCAAGGCGAAGGTATTGTGCAGACACGCTATATAAAAATATATCGCTGTGTGATCCAACGTTAAGCACGTACATATAAACTCATAAGCATATATATAGAAATATATACATGGTACTAAAATGTATGAATAATATGAATAAAATTCATCTATTGACAGTATGATAAAAATGCAGCTTGGTGGGGGGGGGCAGCTTATGCCCGCTGTCTGTGCACTTTTTAAACAGCAAAAACGCACGCACGCACGCACGCACGCACACACACACACACACACACACACACACACACACACACACACACAAGGAAAAAGACTGCTACTATGAACTACTGGAAAATATTTAGAAAAAATTCTAAGCTAGCTAATAACTCTTAGAACAAGATATATGCGGTAAACTAGACAGTAAAACGCAAGGAAGGAGTGAACAAAGGTACCACAAAGGATACAATTAATTGGAGCCCTCAGAAGCATGACCAATCACTTTAGGCAGCAAATGAAATCTGATGTAACAGGGTGGAAGCCAGTGGAATTATGGACTGGAGAGGCATCAGAGCTGTGGAACCAAAAGCTTCAAGATTGGTGCCGAGGTAAGATCCAGTTGAGCCAATAATCCATAGTTGAATTGGACAAAAACAGACAACACTGGATCAGTGGGTTAAAACAGTCACAATAAGAAGGCCCACTCCTACCAAGCAATGCACATCATCCTCAGCAAGGCTCACTTCCTGCAACCCAGTCTCCCTTCCCACAATATGTTGATGCAGACTGCAACCCCAAAGATACCACATTTGCTTAGTAATCTTCTTAAGTAAATATAGCAATGTCACTGCTCTTACCAGCAGTTTAGCTCCTTCCTCTCTTTCCACTTTTCCTGCACAACAGTATACTGCTACCACCTACTACAGCACACGAAACAGATGATTCTGATGAAGTCTCCATGGTGGAGATAAAAGCACTAAATCCGTCTTTGTTTTCACTACTTTAAATGTTAATAAACTAGTTGTGAGTTTACCGTTATTCATTTTGGCTGGTGGATTGGCTATATACACAAAGTTATAAGAACTACTATGGAGGACAGCCTTTATTGTTACTGGGAGCAGCGTCTTTTGGTAGATTTGTGGTGGAACTTTCTGCTTTTGGTTACTAGTTTTTCAATTTT
Organism: Protopterus annectens; assembly: GCF_019279795.1. NCBI lineage: Eukaryota > Metazoa > Chordata > Ceratodontiformes > Protopteridae > Protopterus > Protopterus annectens. Next base: position 1,406,392,673 of record NC_056729.1, read on the forward strand.
GGTGCCAGTTTCCTGTATCAAGGAGTACCCGAAACATGAATAACAGTACCCTGTTAAATGAGCTTATCAGGGTTATTCAAACTCACTCGCAGACTGATAACCCACTTCCTGAAACGGGAGTGGATTTACCATGTGCACAGAGCAGCCCCAAGGTAACGGCCGAAGCAGTGATGACGTCAGACGCCGGAAATGAGAGGGTTTATGTATCGAGGAGAGGAGAGCAGCTTCAGCACAATGAAAGGGGAGAGAATGGAGTCAGCGTTCGTCAGACCAGAAAACGAATAAAATGCGAGATACTTGCAGGAATATGCCAATTTGGATTTTAATCAATGGTTGGATAATTCTTTTGGCAATACAGCTAGATATGTTGCTATATGCAACATATAAAGACAAATGTACGACTTTTAAAATACAGTTTGCTAGGTACAAAACCCTAGCATTGGACAATTGGTACTTTAACAAATGTATAGATAGTAAAATAGTACCAACGGGACTTAGGATAAACAAGTTTCCCCAATAATACCTTTGTAGATACGGAATTTTTAAAAATTGTTAGCTATATATTGAATGAATGTGGGCTGGCCATTTTAAAAGTTATGGTGAAAAATAACAAAATATTAATGGAAAATTGTAAGGCTGAAATTGAGAGACTTAACAGAGAAATTAATGCTGATCTATTGTTTACTGTCACTGAATACAAAAATGTATACTTTAGAACACTACAGGATGTTGATAATATTACAAAGAGTTACAAAAGAAAAACTATGAAGTTAGAAAGAGATAGGAGGGATTACCAACAGGGGAAAGCATATTACTGTGACAACAGGGTGGCCTAATGGTTAATGTGTTTGCCTTACAAACACAAGGTGCAGGGTTTGAGTCTCACAAGGGATAATTGGCTAGACTTAAAATGGCTCGCAAGGGCAGTTAGCTTAGTACGAACCTATGAATCTAATCTATGAAAAGGCACAAGAGGGGGGGGGTAGACCCAGGGATGCGTATTATAACGGCGACCTTTGGGTCGATGGAGGATGTAAGGCGCAAATGGATAAAAACCACTACACACATTACAATAATGGTAATAACCAACACTATGAATATATGAATGACAATCAAGGTAGGGGTAGCCTTTTAGGTGGAGAAGGACCGAGGAGGTCCGAGAGGATTCGGAACCTGGCCCAACAATCTTCCTATGCTGAAGTGACAGGCAACTACAATATGTACCAGTAAGGAAGGAAGAGTCACAGGGGATAGAGATAGAGTTATTTAAAACAGGGACACTAATTGGAATAGATAGGAACCATTGTGGAGATGGGGCAATGGATTTTGATATAAATGCCAATGGGCAGGAAATCAATGTAAGTCAAAATAAAACTATAGTTTATTCACAGAACAACTTTAACATTTATAACTATACAGATGTAACTGTGAATGAGAATTATTTTAAATTATTTATAAAAGGTTTTACTTTTGTACAAGTAAAAAAAACAGGTATTGAGGACATTATACTTGATATAAAATTATTTACTAGAAAATTAAATTTGGTACACGTTTTTAAGGATGAACCACAAAATGTTTGGGGTGCTTTGTTAAGGAAGAGGAGTACTTACAACCCTCCCTTATACCAAGATATACAGAATTTTGAGAGTTGTGTCACTAGTATAAGAAAAGAATACAAAAGGGACAAAATGCAAAAATTAAACTTGACAACTAATGAAAGTAAACTACTTAGACAGTTAAGTGAAAATGAAAAACATTGTGTGATGAAACCAGACAAAGGGGGTGGAGTTGTACTCATGGACCAGTGGGATTATATTAATAGAATGATGGATATACTGGATAAGGACAACCGATATGTTATTGTTTCAAGGAATTAAGTGAATATTTCATATAAGAGAACAGACTTGATTTTAGAAGACAATTTGTTACAGGGGCCTATACAACTTTTTAAAAGTTCCTAAACCAGTAATACCTGCCATTTTTGGCATTCCCAAGATACACAAGAAACTGGATAATCCACCATTGAGACCCATTGTTTCCTCACAAGGATCAAAAACCCAACAAATAGCGATATATGTGGACACCAAATTAAAGAAGTTTTATGTTAACTTTCCAGATATTTTGATAGCTTCTTGGGATTTTTTGAATAAAATTGTTTCTAGTCTATTTAAAGGGAAAATAATTTTCATTACTATAGATGTAAAGGACTTATTTTCAGTTATACCCCATACTGAAGGGCTGGAATGGTTTGAAAAAATGTTAATAGAAATGTTTTTTTTTACTTCTGATTAATTTAAACTTGTATTGGAAAATATGGAATTAGTGTTGAAATACAATTACATTTACTTCCAGGGGGACCTATACTACCAAATGGATGGGGTGACTATGGGTTCAGCGTGTGCCCCTATCTATGCCAATATTATAATGTTATATTGGGAGCAACAATATGTGTTTAAGTCTACATATTATCAAAACATTAAGGGGTACTATCGTTTTTTGGATGATATTTTTATCCTATGGGATGGACCAGAGAAAATGATTACAGATTTTATGTATTATATAAATCATAGCACTAATTTTTTACAATTTACACATGAGATTGGTAAAGATGAAATACAATATTTAGATGTCAGGCTACAGAAAGACTATGGTAATAATACTTATAAATCTAGTATATACAGAAAAGAATGCTATTCGAACTCATACCTACACTATGAAAGTGACCATCCATATCACTTCAAAAAGAACATAGTAAGGGGGCAGATGATTAGAATAGCTAGAATGACATCTGATAAAGTTGACTTTTTGGAAGAAATAGGGAACCTACATAGGATGTTTAATGAAAGAGGGAACCCAGATGAGTTAATTAAGCCTATTAAGGAATTTGTTATAAAAGGATGGGGTACTACGTATGTACCTTTATTAACCAGTGGGGAAACTATTGGAACTAAAATTGGGAATGCTAACAATAAACCAAAGATAGTACAACTACCATATTTGGCATTAACATAACACAATGGAATGGGATGGATAAAGAAGTGTATTGATGACACTTGGGAAATATTCAGTAGGATACGCACCAGAGTGGGAGTGTTCCAGAAATCACTGAGATATAGTTTTAGAAGGAATAAAATTTTTAAAAATATCCTGGAAATGAGAAAGAATATGCATAAGGGTGGAACCTGTTTAAAATATGGTACCTTCAAATGTGGGAGGTGCGCACAATGCCCATTTATAGCTGGAACAAAGGAACTAAATATTCCTAGTATAAATATGACCATAAAAGGAAAAACATATAATAGTTGTTATTCCAAAGGTGTTGTATATTTGGCATACTGTAAGATCTGTTGGGGGTACTACATAGGAAAAACTGAACTTAACCTAAGGGCACGTATATACGAGCACCTACATGATATAAATAAAAAGAATGAAAACAATGCCCTTTTTAGACACACACTGACTTGCAAGGAAGCTGATTTCAAATTTTGGGTACTGGAAGAAGTTGGACATAACGAAAGAGGAGGTGATTGGGAGACGAAGTTAGAATTTCGAGAAATGATTTGGCAACTTAGACTAGATGCATGTAGTGGTCTAGGTTTAAATGACCACATTTCTATTAGTCTGGCCTTGAAACTTCTTTCAGCTGACCCCAAGAGACACAACTCAGAATGTTAACACTAATCAACTCTATAGAAGGAACACGGGAATTCTTTTTGGTCTTTTAGGTTTTTTAAATACACAAGCAAAAATTTTAACTGCACTTTTTATTTTCAGTTAAAGTAAAATAGTATAGGATTTTTACACGCACTAATCATAGCACTTTATTTGGATATGACTTTTAGTCATAATGGATTGTTTTTTATGGTACAAAAAGTTTATTTGGCACTTTGATTGGGGTCCCAAGTACACTGTCCCTTTGATAATCAGTGAGATTTATTTTCCTGATGTAAATCCGTTTTACAATTTTTACAATATTTTTTAACATTTTTTATAATAATATATTATTTATTTGTATATACTTGTATCAAACAAATGACATCCTGTATTTGTATTTATAAATTATTTAAAGAACTGCTTTCCCATGAATAAAATGTTTTTATCACTGGGAATGAAGGGTTAAAAGTTTGGTAAGTTTTTAAATTTTAACATTGATTGGCCAGCCAATTAGAATGAATGTATTGATATAAAAAGTGTTTTAGACACGAAACAGATGATTCTGATGAAGTCTCCGTGGTGGAGATGAAAGCGCTAAATCCGTCTTTGTTTTCACTACTTTAAATGTTAATAAACTAGTTGTGAGTTTACCGTTATTCGTTTTGGTTGGTGGATTGACTATATACACAAAGTTATAAGAGCTACTACGGAGGATAGTCTTTATTGTTACTGGGAGCAGCGTCTTTTGGTAGATTTGTGGTGGAATCATCAGAATGTTCCCCTTATATATCACTAGTCTTTTCAAAGTCCTCATTAATTAATTATTTCAAACAAATATGTTTCTGGCCATCACATGCTTCCCCTGCACATCATCTGCTGTATATTCCTCACTAACTCCATCCTCACAGAACTTCATCTCTATCTCATCTCACACTAACTTCCTTCCTGTCTCTATCCAAGACTCTCCTTTCTAATGCACAGTGATATATCAGTCTTTCTCTCTCTTTTCATTCTTTCACACGTTTCAGCCCAGCCTAGGCTTCCAATAATCAGTACCCTGTCACTACATGAGTGCCTAACAATCTCTATTGTCTTTGAATAAAATTTCCTTGTAAAGTATGTGTATTGAACAATGCAACCACCCACTCTTTGTAATACTTTTTATAAAGGATTGACTTTGACATACGAGTACTACAGTGAAACTTCCAAAACTGTCTTTGTACAACTTTTAATAAAAGATTCACTTTAATGAATGTATATTGCACAGTGCAATTAATTAATTGTTTAAATCTTGATGTGTCTCATTTATAACCCTTTTCAAATGCTTTTGCATTAACAAATCTTTTACTCATTGTCATAATAGCTTTTTGTAAGCAACCATGGGGCTTTTCTCCCAGAGTCAGTGCTGAAAAAGGATTTTAATTCCCTGTCGGACTTTCCCAGTAAATCAATGTACGTGAGTAAGTAAATAAATAAATAAATAATATGTCAGCATTAGTGTGAGGAACGACGGTAGTAGATGCTTTGGGGCTGCAAGACAGTATGATAGGTTTTTTTTCTTTCAAACTATTCTTACATGGCAATTAGGAAGGACAGTGCCATCAAATAATACAGCTAAACCACACGTTTCATCATACCATATTTCTCAGTGTGAACCTATTTGTGCAAGAAAAAAAAGATGCAATTCTTTCACACCTGGATCTGGAATGAAGGAAGAAGCAGTAGAAACACAGAGCTAAAGAAAGAAAGTAATCCAGTGAAATGCATACACTATAAAGACTTTTTCATACCCTTAGGATAAATATTTGCATTTACAACATTGTTGGTTCCTATAACGTTTACTCACACATGGTTTGAATTTTTCCTAAAATTGTACTCCATCTTTGAGCATGTGTTTTGATTTTTCATAGAATGTATAATATTTCCGAATGCAATGTACTAGACAGACATGCGGTTACAAGGAGAAGGCAGAAAACAATGTTTCCATGGGCCACCAGACCACCAGTTTTGCTTTATATTTGCATTTATAATATACCTCCCCAAGGCACATATTTTGCTATTAACCTGAATAACTGGCAAATGAAAAATGAACAGACATACATCATCACACTTCTTATAGTGCTTTAAGTTAAAGTAGGGTAGTTTACTAAGCCGGGCAATGTCTATGGAACAAGCAGAATTTTTACCATTCCGTTTTACTTTCTTAATCAAGCTTAAAACATAATTTCCTGAAAAATAAATGGGTTTAATATACTTGGCCATCTCTAGAATACAATTTATTTCTATAACAATAAAACCTTTAAAGTATTTTTATCTATCTGCATGGAAATTACAACTACAGCACCAAAATTCAAAGGCAATTTAACTACTTCTTACATGACTACTGTGCCTTTCTGTATGCTTCTGTTTAAAATCCATAATGCCGTATCATAGAATCATAGTATGTACAACAAAACTGGGTCACCTGGCTATTTACACTGTGCCTGTGCCTACCCTTAGAACTTAGCTCCTTTTTCAAGGCGTAATAGGCCATTCACACCAGGGTTGAATTTATGAATACCCATCCAATTGTCTAATTCCTTCTTAAAGGAAGATAATGTATTGCATTACTTCATCTGGAGAGAACGTTTGTTCCAGAGACGTGGTAGTCGTTGTGTGACAAACCTACCTCTCCACCATGACTTGTTTATTTTCTGAAGCAGCTTCAGAACTCTGGTTCTAGTGTTTACTAGATGGTTTGATTTGTGGAGAAACAAAAGGTCTTGGGACTACCAGATTCCTAATGGCTCAGAAGCAAGGCACAGGTACCCCGTAAGCTACAGTGAATACAGGACAAGGCCTCCAGCCCTCTTGGTAGCTCAGATCCTTTAGGCCCATGATCTGTTTTTGTCAGGAACCTTTAGGGCTGCAAAATGTCATTTTACGGGGATGGTTTTCTTAACTATGTGACTTGTCAACTAATAATATGCAGTATATGAAATAGAAACTGTTAAAAGAAACAAAAATAAAGCTGAGACTATTAATCCAGGATGCACTGCAATGCAGATATTATCCACTGTCTGTCACTTGTTATTGATATTTTCCTATTTATAGTCATGCTTTTACAACAGAGTGAAATTACTGAGGGCCAAGGTGTGAAATACCATGATGTAAGACCGAAAAATACATTGTCAATATCCCTGCATAGCACACTATACTAGAAATATTTCTAGATGTTTGCTCGTAATTATGTAGATATGTAATATTACCATATGTACATTAAGATTTCCAAAAACAACAGAAGTGCAAACTAATGTGTGATTCAGGTAAAACCCGAGATGCTATTGATAAGAGTCATTGATATTTCACTGAAAGTCATACATCTTGAGAGATCTTGAGGGTTATATCAAAATCCTAATGGTTAAGGTGTTTACCTTGCAAACACAAGATACAGGGTTTGATTCTCACAAGAGGTAATTGGCTGGGCTTAAAATGACCTACAAGAGCAGCTAGCCTAGTACTAATCTATAAACCTATAATTATGCAAAGACGTATATTCCATAATTTTGAAAATATCTTATTAAAAAGGCACTCAGCAAAGAAGTTCCTTTTGTTAAGGGAAAGCTAAAATCTGGCTAAACAAGGTGCTGCTGCTATTATATGGCTAGGATGAACAGTTTCTGAAATAGGACAAGTTGTTTATAAAACTAAATTAGAGAAAAATGTAATTGTGGCCAGTATTCATAGTCAGCCTGCAAAGTACACAAGATCCCATTCAGAAATCCCTCTTGCTGCTTATAAGTACCACAGAGCACTTCTGGGCTGTAAGGTACAGAGACCTTCCTGTAAATGGTGTAGTCTGTAGACAGGGTTTGTGTAAATATGACTTGGCATGGCTCCATGGTTTACAGGGATGGACCCTTGACTATGACCCAAGCAATCAGGTTCAATTAGTGGCCTCTGCACTGGAAGAGCCAGGCAGGGAGAGGGAGGAGTGAAGGGGCCATGGTCTACTTGCCTCTCATGGGGGGAGGGTTGCATGCTCTCAACAGCAGACCAGGTAGGTGCAATTTCCCTGGTGGAGAATGGGGAAATTATCTCCAGTGATTCAAGGGGAGAAGTGGGACTTCTTGAATGAAATGTCTCTTGCAGTAGTGACAGGACATCCTTTCAACACTGACCACTGCATGTCCCCTCCCCTGTGCTTTACCAAATGTGCACATGGATGTCAGGGCTGGAAAAAAAATTGCCAACCACCTCTGATGGTTGTCTGCATAATGGTCCCACCCAGTCAACCCTTGCCTCAGTAATATGGATGAGGCAGGGGTGGGGCTGATGCCAGACAGGTAATGGGGGTTCTGTGGAGGACAAGGACTCCAAAGGCATAAGACTGCATGAAAATCTTGATGTGCATACCTATACACTTCAATGATATAAAACCATGCAGGGTGAAAAGCCACTTCACCCTGCTCAGACTGATGATGTAAGCAGCTTAGTGTTAATGGGAGTGTCTCTCCCTCTCTCTCAGGGTGGGGGGGGGGGTATTATTACCTGAGCGTGGTCCTCTTCAGCTTCTCAGTGGAGCAAGTTATAGTCATGCGAATTACTGGATAATGATGACATTTATCTTTGTGGGAATGTGCACATTCCTGGGAAATGAGATGTTGCCCTTGTTTGAATAACAGGAACTACGAATCACTGAATGGGACAGCAATGAAACTCAGCACATTGTTGCATGGTAGGTTGTGATATTGCACCATTTTCCAGAAGTGCATTTACTATTAGCATTGCAAAGAAGAATATTTTGCTGAACGTTATTCGTATTTGTACTTTTTAACAGTAATAGGTATAAGCTCAGCACATCCTGCCCAGGTGCCCTGCAGAGACCTACAATGCCAGAGAGACAAAAGGAGAGACTTTGGAGTATTTAAGTCGTTTTTTTGTTTTTTCTTGTTGCTTATTACTATTTCCGCCTAAATGCTTGTTTTCTGGCGTTTATTGCTTCTCAGAACGCTCATTTTACACTGAAATTGCATTTGTTTGTGCCTACACTTTAAAATTCGTTTTTGTTGTAAATTGAATTTTTAACTGTTACTGGCTACCTACTCAAGTGCAACAGCCATTACTGCACTATTAAAGTTTTTCACATTTGTTTCTACTGTTTTCTTGGGAAAAAAAAAACTTGCTATTTTCCCACCTTACTAAGCTAGAAAAGTCCAGTTTCAGATACCTGCTGATACGTGGACTGTGTTTATGCTTCTGTGTTTGGCCATACCTTACTTGGGCAAAAATGAAGTTTCTTTGTTCACCAGTGAGAGTGGGGAGCTCTTACCACCCTACCTGCCCTTGGAGGAGTGGTTTCTGCAAACTGTAGTTTTATTGGCCATTTTGGGCTAATTTCTATCTCTTTAATCTTTCTGATATAAAAAATGCATTTGCGCGGTTTTTGTGTTTGTATAAGCTCAGCAGATCCTGCCCAGGTGTCCTGCAGAGTCCTACAATGCCAGAGAGATAAAAGGAGAGACTTTGGAGTGTTTAAGTACCATTTGTTTGGTTTTTCTTGTTGCTTATTGCTATTTCTGCCTAAATGCTCGTTTTATTGCGTTTATTGCTTCTCAGAATGATCATTTTACACTGAGATTGCATTTATTTGTGCTTGCACTTTAACATTTGTTTTTGTTGTAAATTGTATTTTTAACTGTTACTGGCTTCCCACTCAGGTGCGACAGCCATTACTGCACTATAAAAGTGTTTTTGCATTTGTTTCCATGAAAAAAAAAACCAAAAAAAAAATCTTGCTATTTTCCCACCTTACTAAGGTAGAGAAGTCTAATTTCAGATACCTGCTGATACCTGGACTGTGTTTAAGCTTCTGTGTTTGGCCATACCTTACTTGGGCAAAAAGGAAGTTTCTTTGTTCATCAGTGAGAGTGGGGAGCTCTGAACAGCCTACCTACAATTGGAGGAGTGGTTTCTGCCCAGAAACTGTAGTTTTATTGGTCATTTTGGGCTAATTTCTATCTCTTTAATCTTTCTGATATAAAAACCGCATTTGTATCTTTTTTGTGTTTGTATAAGCTCAGCAGATTCTACCCAGGTGTTCTGCAGAGACCTACAATGTCAGAGAGACAAAAAGAGAGACTTTGGAGTGTTTAAATACCTTTTTGTTTTGTTTTTCTTGTTGCTTATTGCTATTTCCTCCTAAATGCTCATTTTCTGGCATTTATTGCTTCCCAGAGCGCTCATTTTACACTAAAACTGCATTTATTTGTGCCTGCACTTTAAAATTTGTTTTTGCTGTAAATTGTATTTTTAACTATTACTGGTTTCCCAATCAAGTGCGACAGCCATTACTGCACTATAAACGTGTTTTTGCATTTGTTTCTACTGTTTTCTTGAAAAAAAATATCTTGCTATGTTCCCGCCTTACTAAGCTAGAAAAGTCCAGTTTCAGATACCTGCTGATACCTGGACTGTGTTTAAGCTTCTGTGTTTGGCCATACCTTACTTGGGCAAAAAGGAAGTTTCTTTGTTCACCAGTGAGAGTGGGGAGCTCTGAACAGCCTACCTGCCCTTGGAGGAGTGGTTTCTGCCCAAAAAATGCAGTTTTATTGGCCATTTTGGGCTAATTTCTATCTCTTTAATCTTTCTGATATAAAAAAACACATTTACGTGGTTTTTGTGTTTGTATAAGCTCTGCAGATCCTGCGCAGGTGTCCTGCAATGACCTACAAAGCCAGAGAGACAAAAGGAGAGAATTTGGAGTGTTTAAGTACCATTCTTTTTGTTTTTTCGTGTTGCTTATTGCTATTTCCACCTAAATGCTCGTTTTCTGGGTTTATTGCTTCTCAGAATGCTTGTTTTACCCTGAAATTATGCTAGATGTACTGCTCTCATCTCCAGGACATTGATTAGCAGATGTCATTCTTGATCTGTCCATGTTCCTTGTGCAGTCATTCCTTGAAAAAGCCCCCCCACACACACACACTATCAGGGAAGCGTCCATGGTCACAGTGGCAACTGGAGGGGGGAGCATGAAGGGACGTCATATTGTGACATGTGAGACGTCAACTACCACTGAAGATCCTTCTTGCAGGAATTTGTTATCAGGATCATGGGACTCATTGGAAGTTCTTGGTAAGACCACTGCGTGAATAGAAGACATTGAAGGATTCTCATATGCATCCTTGCTAACAGGATTGCTAAAATAGCTGCCGCCATCAATCCTAGAACTTTCAATACCTCTGCAGCTGGTGCTCTGTTCTTTGATATCAGGGACATGATGTGTTGGCGAAGAATACAAATTCTTTCTGGTGGACGCTGAAGAGTGGTGGTTGAGGTGTCTAATTTTGTCCCTATAAAAACGATATGCTACGATGGCAACAAAGCAGATTTTTCAAAGTTGACTGTAATGCCTAGCCGATCGCAGAGTGTCAAAGTAGCCTCTCTCGCTTGAAGAAGTTGATGCCTGGTGGTGGAGGTAAGGAGCTAATCATCCAAATACGGAAACACCTGGAATTCTAGATGCCTCAGGTGAGCCGTGACTAGTGCCATGCACTTGGTGAACACTCTGGGGGCTGTAGTAAGACCAAAGGGAAGAGCTTGGAATTGATAATGATTGTCTCCCAGCCGGAAACGCAGGTGATCTCTGGATGGCCTGGCCATCTTTATGTGGTAGTACGCATCCTTGAGATCGATCGAGCACATCCAATTGTCCTTCCCTAGAAACGGGAGTATGGACTGTAGCGTGACCATTCGGAACTTCTCTTTTCTCACAAATTGGTTGAGTCTGCTGATATCCAAAATGGGTCTCCAGTCCCCTGTTTTCTTTGGAACCAAAAAGAATCTTGAGTAAGTTTCGAATTCTGCCTGGTCTGCCGGGACTGGCTGGATGACTCTTTTTTTCTAGCAATTGGCGTACCTCTATTGCTGCTTGTCCCATATGACTGGGTGGAACGTCCGGGATTTTTTTGACGGGAAGGAGCTGGGTGAAGAACGGTATGAAATACCCTCTGGAAATTATACTTTGTATCCAACTGCCATTTGTTATATTTAGCCAGGCTTTTGGGTACAATAATAAGCGACCCCCGACTGCCTCCAGAGTAGGACAGCCGGGCCTCCCTTCAGGAGCACTGGTAGGACTGACCAGAGAAATGATCTCTGTCACCCTGGTGTTGCGGACCCCCTCTACCGCGAGGGTGGCATCTTCCACTGAAACCCCCTCCTCTGCCTCTGGAGTGGGGGGGCTCTCCACGTGTGTCTTGAAAGGCTCCTTGGGCTTTCTGGAACCACATCTTTCCTTCCTTCTGACCTTTAGGAAAGGGTCGAGTGGGGGTGGAAAAATGGACTCCAACGGCAGACAGAGTCTTTCCTTTTTGCTCACACCTGGTCAAAGTCTCCTACACCCTTGGCCCAAACAAAGATGAGCTGTCAAATGGGGTATTAGTAAAGGAAGACTTGAAGGGTTCTGCAAAGGAACAGAGTCGCATCCAGGCATGCCTATGAAGAGCGATTCCTGTACCTGCAGCTCTACTCAAACCATCAGCTGCGTAAGATATGAGACGCATGGACGAGTTGACTATCGAAATGAGGGTAGAGAGCTGAGTGGCAATCTTGTCGGATACACTCGCAGCTATAGCATCCTGAAGAGTATCTCCCAACTCCTTAAGGAGATCTCTCTACAGTCTGGTAAAATGTGTCAAGTAGTTCAGTGAGTGAGAAAGTCGCCGAACTGAACATGCGTTTCCCATATCTATCCATGATCCTAGATTCTTTGTTAGGAAGATGAATAGACGAGGAAGTCTAAGACATTTCCTTTTTGGTGGCTGCCGCCACCACCATGGCATCAACAGGGACTCCCTTGGTCAAAAAGGACTTATCCACGGGGGCAGAAATAAACTTAGTAGGCCTCCTAGGAACAGGTTCCATAGATTCTGGTGACTCCCACACCCTACGAGAGACCAGTTGCATAAGCTCATCATAGGGTGGAGATACCCAAGAGGTGGAAGGTTGAGACCTGAACGATTTCAGGAGAACCGACTCATCCTCAGTAGGGCTCTTGGGCTGCCAATCACCCCACTGCCTAAGAATTTCAAGAATCTCCGCAAAGGAGATGTCCTCAGAGGGGGATCTAGGGGATCCTTCTGATTCATCCAAGTCGGTGTCCGATGTGAGAGACTCCTGGGGGGAGTCCAAATGCCTCCTGTTGCATAACCTCTTCCTGGGAACCTCTTTAGGGGGAACTTCTGGAGAGGACTCAGAAGAGCAGGGAGCACCCTGTGGGACTACCTGAGGCTCAGAGTCTCTACGCTTGGGATGTCCGGAGGAGACAGAAACTGACAAAGGCACTTTAGGGGAAGAAGAGGCCAGACCTTGAGATGAGGAAGTCTTAGGAGACAACACTCGCCTCATGGCTTCAATGCACCTCGGCTCCAATGAAACGGAGTCAACGAATCCGACGGAGCCGGGATCTCCTCCTGCACCAAAGCCGTGAGCTCTGAGCCCGAAGTAAGAGCTGAGCTCACCTGAGCCGAGGCCGTGAGAGGACAAGTCGGTGCGGCTATCATCCCCAAACCCGACCGGAGAGTATCGGCTCCTAGAGTCCCCAGTCGGCGCCGAGAACATCCGAGCAGATGGAGCCGATGACATTGGAGCAGGTGTCGGCTCCAAGAGAACCACAATCATCAGGTCGGCCTCTTCCGACTCTGAAGGTCTGGAGGAGGAGCAGACAATTTAAGAGTAATGGACTTTGGCTCCGACGGTTGGGTCTGAGCCGACAGCAATTTAGCTAGACCTGGTGCCTTTAAGAGTTTCTGAACCAGCCGGTCCATATCCAGATCAGAAAGGCTGACAGAGGACCTGGAAGAGTGAACAGATGGAGCCGACTGGAGCAATATGGATGGAGGTTTTTCGGCAACTGGTTCCAGAGCAGTGTCCCGGTTCCGAAAAGAACAGACTGTCGGATCCGAAGGCAGTGGAGCCGAAGTCACCACACTTTCTGACGTTTTTCCTTTTTTAGACCTAGATTCAGAGGAAGAGTTGGATGATTTCCTGGCCCCATCCTGGTCAGACAATGTCTCAGAAAAAGGGTGTTTGATAATATCCTATCAATTAACTTCCTCTTCCTTTCTGCTAGCACTCTGGCGGAAAAGGAGTGACAGATACTGCATGACTCTTGCAGGTGCACCTCACCCAAACAGTAAACACACTGCACATGGGCATCCGTGACGGACATTTTCTGTCCACAGTCTGGGCATTTTTTAAACCCAGGCTTTGGATGTTTATCTTTTTCTTCAGACATGTTACAATTTCCACTAAATGGAACACACTGTTTAACTACGAGCTATTTTAGAAATCTTAACTAACTAACTCACACAAAACACACACAGCCCAAAAGGGGCAACTAACAACTATATCAATATAAATAGGATTAAGTAATCCAATAACAAGAGTCCCAAACAGGGAACACTAATTAACAACTATAGAAAGAGTTCCTAAGGCCAAAGGACTGAAGGCAAAGAAAGATTTTACTGAGGAAAGGGGGTTGAACACAGAAAACAACTATCTACTAGCTAGTAATATCTGGTATTAAAAATTAATCAAAGATATATAAGAAATTGAAAAATATAACTTGCTGAAAGTTGAAAACTCCCAATAAAGTTTTGAGCAATTCTGGAAACCAAGAGATCCGTGCCGTGGCAAACTAGATCTGAGGTAATTCCAGCAGTGCATTGTGGGATAAGGGGTTGAGTCTCGAGCTACTGGAGAACTTTGAGCTTGCTAGTCAACCGTGTCGAAGCCTATGATTGGCTCTGAACCCATCAGTGAAGAATGAACGTCGAGATTGAACAACTTCACATCGCTCGTTTTCTGGCATTTATTGCTTCTCAGAATGCTCATTTTAAACTGAAATTGCATTTATTTGTGCCTGCACTTTAAAATTCGTTTTTGTTGTAAATTGTATTTTTAACTGTTACTGGCTTCCCACTCAAGTGCAACAGCCATTACTGCACTATAAATGTGTTTTTGCATTTGTTTCTACTGTTTTCTTGGAAAAAAAAAATCTTGCTATTTTCCCACCTTACTAAGCTAGAAAAGTCCAGTTTCAGATGCCTGCTGATACCTGGACTGTGTTTAAGCTTCTGTGTTTGGCCATACCTTACTTGGGCAAAAAGGAAGTTTCTTTGTTCACCAGTGAGTGGGGAGCTCTGAACAGCCTACCTGCCCTTGGAGGAGTGGTTTCTACCCAGAAACTGTAGTTTTATTAGCCATTTTGGGTTCATTTCTATCTCTTTAATCTTTCTGATATAAAAAATGCATTTGCATGGGTTTTGTGTGTCGGGCAGCACCGGTTAGCTAGGGTCAAACTATTCCCGACTCCACAAAGTCTACTCTTCAGTTTTTCCCCTGGAACTAGACAAACCTTCAACTTTAGCACTCAAACCATTCAATTTACAGACAAGCACTTGCTTAAAACTCATAACAAACACTAAATACCCCAAGCACTAGCCCCCGTTATACTGTCCAGAAGGACAAGGCTCTCTATTCGTCCACACCAGTCAATCAGAAAAACAGCTCACTCTACCTATTCAGGCATGTCCAAAGGGCAGTTTCTGGTGTACTCTTCAGTCCAACTGGTGAATCTGGACATTTTGAGGCAATGTTACAACTGCCTCATGTACACAGACAATCCTCTCCTCCTACCACCAAACACTAATATATGCGAGAGATGCAATTATATAGCCAGACTGGAGGCAAAGCTCTCTCTCAATCCCAGACTGTAACTGACTGTCAAGAGGAGAAGGTTAATACTTGCAACACACCACCAGTCTCACATAGACCTAACAAACCAACACAGGCAAATAACACACATAAATACACGAAAACATACTCGGAGGCTCTAAATAAAAATCTGCAAAAGCAACAAAGACTTCCAAAGCAGACATCCAAGCAACCTCCACAACCCATCACCAACCATGAAACACATACTTCACATAATCAGTGTGCCACGCAATCACAGCGCTTAAAGCAAAATAACATACCCAACACACTAGTGATAGGCGATTCTATAGTCAGGCACACTGATGTCCCACTAACTAGGCTGGACAA
Organism: Protopterus annectens; assembly: GCF_019279795.1. NCBI lineage: Eukaryota > Metazoa > Chordata > Ceratodontiformes > Protopteridae > Protopterus > Protopterus annectens. The sequence continues at coordinate 1,406,408,414 of NC_056729.1, forward strand.
GGAGAAGGTTACAGTTAGCTACCTGTTGGGCACCAGGATCCGCCACATAACACAAGCACTCAGTTCACTCCAGAACAAGTACAAATATGACTCTGTCATTGTACATGTTGGTGTGAATGACCTGAGACGTACCTCCCTGGACTACATGAAAAGAGACATGGAAGAGCTCTCTGATCATGTAGCCCAGGCAGGTATGACCCTGACCCTGAGTAGCATCCTACCCTCACCAAGAATGATGCTACAGTATAAAGAAAAAATGATCAACTTCAACAATTAGCTAAGTTTCTGGTGTCATTCAAAGGGGATCCAGTACCTGTCTACCTGGGATGACATGCTTGACAAGTCACGTTGCTTTGCAAGAGATACCTTGCACCTGTCATCCTTAGGCTTTTGAATACTGGCAAAGGCTCTTGCCAGCCCCATAGTGCCTTTTTTAGGCAAGGCTCAAAAGACAAACCCACCACCGTAAATAGCACAAGTAACCAAAAACTGAGGGTAATGCTACTCAACGCCAGAAGTCTAAACCTCAAAATGCACGCACTCGAGGCACTCCTCAGTATGGAGAACATCGATATCTGTGCAGTAACAGAAACCTGGTTTAAGGTTCCAAAGAGCACCCCAGCACTACCAGGCTATAACTCATACCATATCTTTCAGCCACAGAACCCGGAACAAAACCCAAAAGGCAGGGGTGTATCCATATTCATCAAGGATACTCACACCTCCAGGTTAGTGGCGCAGCACGATGCATCAGAGATCATCCAAGTGCAACTAACAATGGGCAAAACTGCAATCCAAATTGTAGCTTGCTACAGATCACCCACCATGACCCAGGACCCCCATTCCGCATTTCTGGGGACACTGGGAAATACGAAGGTCCTATCAAACACCCAGATACTGGGTGATTTCAACTACCCAAACATTAACTGGGAGAACTACTCAAGTACTAACTCCCTTGTCCAATGCTTCCTAGAATTTATAAACTCAAATGCCCTGGATCAACTGGTCAACACCCCCACCAGAGGGAACAACATATTGGACCTGGTCATCACCAACATGGGCGACCGGTGTTCCACCCCTGACGTCAACCCCTCACTGGTTAGATCAGACCATAGACTAATCACTCTGGATATTCACATTCCGCCCCCAACCCCAATCAAGGAAACTACCGTGATAAACTTTTCTAAAGCAAACTTCACATTGCTTAAGACTGAGGTGGAAAGATTCACAGCCCCCACGCCAATGGACAGTGCTGTCCAAGCTGCTGAAACCTATACAAAGGCACTCTATGATCATCTGCAGGAATGCATGGATCATGCTATCCCAAGTAAAACCAAGACTCACTCCTCCAAGAAAAAAAAAAACAGTCTGGTGGACCCCTGCCATAAACAGGCTCTAGAATAGGAGGAAACTAGTACAGATAAGAGCAAAATCCCTAGAAGGAAAGACATCCCTGATCAGTATCAGCAAGAAACTATGATCCCTCATTAAATCATCCAAGGCTAGCTTTGAAAGAAAAATTACAAGGGACTCCAAAGATAACCACAAAGCGTTCTTTAGGTATGTCAAGAACCTAAGTGGAAACTCTCAGATCTGCTCTGAGTTGGTGCAGAATGGCACAAAATACACTGAACTGACTGATACTGCCAACATTTTAGCAGACAGTTTCAGTGCAAACCTCTCACCCCTCTCACCCCCTAAACGGCCCATAACCAAACCAGAAGAATGTAAGGCCCCGGCAATCACCGATACACAGGTTAAAACAGCCCTATCCAAAGCCAAAAACACAGCCTCAATGGGACCTGACGGCGTCCCAGGCTGTGTCTTACAAGAGTTCCAAAATGAACTAACCCTTCACCTAAACACACTGTTCAAACTCAGCCTCTCTACAGGCTACGTACCCACAGAGTGGTGCACATTAACAGTTATCCCACTCCACAAAGGTGGCGCCACAACGGACCCCGTGAACTATCGCCCTATAAGCCTGACTAGCCTGGTCTGCAAGGCTATGGAGCACATCATCATGGAACTCATCAACAGAGACATTGGGAACCTCCAAACTTTGGACACCACCCAGTTTGGCTTTGTCAAGGGCAGATCATGCCTCCTAAACCTGGTGGACTTCTTTGAGACAGTTACCAAGGCATTAGATGAGGGTAAGGAGGTCCACACAGCCTACCTAGACCTCACAAAGGCTTTCAACACCATTCCCCATTCTGGTATTATAGACAAACTCACCAACCTGAACATTAACCCCTACATCACAAGATGGGTTGCAAATTGGCCCATGGACAGAACCCACACGGTGAGAGTTGCATACTCTAGGTCCGACTCTAAACCAGTTACAAGTGCTGTCCTCCAGGGCTCAGTCCTAGGACCCCTCCTGTTCGGTATGTACTTCTCAGAGGTACAGGCAAGCAAAGGAGGACTTTGGCTGACCACGTTCTCAGACAACTGCAAACTAGGGGCCATAATTGATTCTCCGGCTGATACAGACACCCTCCAGAAGGGTTTCACTGAGATGGATACCTAGTGTCAAAATCATGGCCTCAAGCTGAATGCCAAAAAGTGCATAGTCATCCCCTTTGGAAAAACAGTACCGTGAACTACCACATAGGTGGTAGTCCCCTAAATACAGAAAAAGTAATAAGGGATCTGGGGACCCAAGTAGATAGCAATCTCTCCTTTGATAATCATATTGCCCAGGTGGTTAGAAAATCCTTCTACGTGGCCCACCTAATCTCAAAAGGGTTCTCATCCAGATCAAAGGAGGTTATTGTGCCTCTCTACTCATCACTTATTAGACCCATTATAGAATACAACGCCCCATTTCCGTACATGACACCTGCAACAGCTGGAAAGACCACAAAAGTACCTCACCAAGAGGATTACTGGCCTAAAACAGATGACCTATGCAGCCCGACTAAAGAAACTCCAGCTGTACTCGGTTGCATACCGCTTACTCAGAGGTGATCTCTGCTTGACATACAAGGCCATGTCCAACCCAAAATTGATCGATATGCTCCACCTAAAAAATAAAACAAATCCCTGAGAGCCACACTCTCTGGGGATATAAACCTTACCACAATGATAAATAGGACGTGCTGGACGGATAGATTCCTGACCCAGAGACTCCCCATGCTTTGGAACAAGATTCCAATATACATCAGGAAGAGCTCCTCACTAGCGCTCTTCAAGAGAAACCTTGACGGATGGATGCTAAACAGAAAATTTACCCCAGGGATCACTGCAGTGTCTCTGCTGGACAGAGGTGCAAGGAACTAATGGCTCTGCTGGTCAGAGGCACAGGGAACTAATCTAAGGGGGTGCCGAAAGCCAACACACTCTGGCTAGGCTTATAAATGCCCTTGGGCAGATAGCCTAATACTTACCTATGAACAGGATTTCCTGATTACAAGGTATTTATGTTTGTTTGGTTTAAGTTTTTTAACTTAATTTTTCAGAAAAAGATCAGAATTCTAAAAGTTGATATAGACTTTTAGAAGCATGGTATTCTACAGCTGCTTACTGTGAATGGATTAAAAGGGAGCTGACTTACATTGCATGTTGCATGTACTAGCCAGTATGCAGTCCTAGTATAGTGAATGAGCTGGAAGACTTGGTGAGCTTCTCCACCAGTCCCTTCCCAAAAGTATGGTTTCTGGTTTCAATATTCTGGAGGTACAGCACTCCAGAGACTGACTTTTTTCCATTCAGAAGAATGTGGTCTTCCCTTTCTTCTACTTTGTACAACAGGGAAAGGGGAAGACTGCAGTGACTACATTCCATTCCATTCTACCTCCCCAGCACAATAGGTTTCTGTACACATTTCCAGTTTTCCAGATTATTCTAATTTGTTAACCTGGTAATAGAATTGGCTTTTCTCCATTTCTTCATTCATCTCACAGACATTCTAGACAATGGGCACAAAAATAAGCACAACATACACACACACACACACACACACACACACACACACACACACACACACACACACACACACACACGCACACACACACGACTGTAGCCAAACAACCAGCATGTTTTGAGAGGTGGATGGAAATGAGAACACAGGGAGTACATGAACAACTAAGTAACTGGAGGTCAGAAGTGAACAGTGAACCTGTAAGGTAGGCACCTTACCATGAAGGCACCACTCTAAAGTTTAGAAAAGAAAAATCAAAACTCCTTCTTGATGACCACTGGTGGCCAGAAAGGATGCAGTTTCAGGCATCAAGTCCACTGTGTTGCAAGAAATGTCCTCAGTCCTATCCACAGATGTCTCCACTGGTTTTGGTGTCAACCAGTATCATCTCAGGGCCTCAGTGTTTGTTTAGCTGCCCAGAATCCACAGCTTTTGTTCAATGGGATCTCAAAGATGTTTAGGTAGCTAGGAAGCCTTTCTATTGAGCGTGCAAGTGGAAACAATTCTTTGTTTGGGTTAAGCAATGCCCTGTGCCAACCCAGTCGGTATACTGCATGTCATCTTAATGCCTGCAGACACATGCATTATTTAAGCCTGAATTATTAGACATCTAGGTGCAAGTGGCACTTTCTGACCCTGACAACTTTGAAGAATGCAGGACTGTGGCCCAGTGCTGAATAGTCAGTCAGTACATTTTGGGCCAGTGACTTGTGTGTCAACTCGTAAAGAACCCTTCCTTTCCACTGAACTTGAATTTCATGATTGACAGGGCTGTCTAGCCACTTTTTGAGCTAACAAGTTTAGTGGTGTTGGAGTTTGATGTGTTGACAGCCTCCTTCTAATGGCCATCATCTTTGCATGTAGGGTCTTGCAGCTTCAAGACTTCATATGTGGAGAACCCTTTTTTGATCCTTTTCTTGGATCTGGTTCCTTCAGGCTGAGCCCAAGTTTCCCTCCATACCTGCCCCTGAGTTGTCCTACACTAGTTCAGTTACCTCCCCCATTTCATCACTGGGCGGAGCTTCACTTTTGAGTTGGCCCCCTTCATCTCAGGTGTTCCACTATCAATTAAACAAATTTACATAGAAATGGGACAGATATACATTTCCTTCATCCCAGATTCAAAAGAACTCAAAATTACCAACCAGGCTGTTTCCAGGTGGATTGCCAAATGCATGCTTTTCTTTTGCCTTCGGGTAATGACCAGCTTGATGTTAAAAGATGAACCTGAAGCCCACATTACCAGTGATGTTGCTGCCCTAGTGTGTGTGCTTTAAAACTGTTTCTACTGAAGACATTTGCACCACAGCCATTTGGTGTTTGGAGGTAACTGTCATCTTGACTGAAAATCTAGGAGCTGGACCTTTTGTCCTCTTCTCACACCTAAGGATTCAGCCTTCTGAGCAGTGTTTGTGCACACTGATAACACCTTCGCCTGTGGTAGTTACTGCTTAGGATTGATTTGGCCAATGAAACCAACAAGGGGAGCCCTAGGTGTTAGATCTACAATATGTTCTTACCCCAAGAACTAAACTTGATAATTAAGGAACACATTCTCTCTGTCCCCATATGGGCAGGCTTCTTTTTCACCGACTGTCTTCAGGCTTAGTCCCCAAACCCCTAAATTACTGGTTTACTGCATGAAACTTCACAGCTTGTCCTTCTCTTCTACACAAACTCTGTTAATGGCATACGGATGGATAGAGCATATTTCAGCAATTCAAATATGCTAGACGGATAACACCTGTTTCCTATGTAGCCAAATATCCAGCTCCAATCTTAACTCCACTTTAGTCCTCATTAACTAATGCTGATTTTGGCTCAGATTCAGCAACTGGTATTAAACATTTCAAAAATCACAAAGCCAGGTTGCATGGGTAAAAGAAAACTGATATGACATCAAAACTTTTTTGCCTCTCTACTCATTTACAGTTCCCTCAGAAGTTTTTCTGGCAATCATCTGGCCAAATATCTTATGAAAGTCATTCATGTAAAAGGTCACAGAAAAGTAAATTTACTTTTCAGGATCATGAACGTACTTTCATCAGAAATCAGGCTATGCATGCCCTTATTCATTCTCCTCTTTCTGCTGTTGGGCCGAGTTAGTAATTAGTTTATTTTTTTGAACGAAAAGTCAGCTGAGGTGTGTGTAGTGTTTACATCTATTGAGGATCCAAACCTGCTATGAGTGTTGGACAGCATACCCCACGAGGATCAGAGAGAGAGAGAGAGAGGGAGAGACAGACAGATGCAGATAGATGCGGGCCTCTCTGTCAGACAGAGGAAGCACTTTGAAGAGATACTCACGCTGGGTCCTGTAGAGAGTGATCCTGAGTATCACCAACATTGGCAGCTCTGGCATACCTCTTAACTGTCCTGAATTACACAGAATGTCCAGATTGTTGCCTCATATTTTTGGTCTAATAAAATCTGTGGTTTTCATGCAAATCACACAGGGCTGATGTCACTAAATAATGGCAGACATCTGAGTTTTAGGCTTCCTGTCTTTCAAAACATGTATGCTAATACAAAACCTGTCGTTGTGGTAATTTTATAAGTTTATAAAAACAATACTTAAAATCTATCAGTGATCCCCCCCCCCCCAATTATTTTTGGCTTTGTCCAAAATTCTTGTGCTAAGAAGCAGCTGAGAGGTATCATCTCTGGTAGAGTGAGGGAAGTATTGCAGACACCATGCAGAGGCTTGTGGGGAATAAGAATGTAAGCCATTACTTTCTTTTCAGAGACTCTCCCAGTTAATATGGATTAATATAATTACATTTATTTTGCATTTTCAAAATGGTTAATTCACCGTAAATAAACAGTATGAATACAAGCGAAAGTCTCCATTGGTTGCTACATATACATACACAGACCCTCTGCTGCTGCTTATATATACTATCATGTGAAAAAGGGAAATCTCCAAGATAGTGCAAATCTTGATCTTTAATGCAATATCCCTAGAATCATACAGTGGTTATCAACAAAATGAGAGTCAATCATTAGGGTAACATGCATGTGCACAAACACACAACACAAACAGAGAGACTTGAAATTCGAGTAAAAAAAATACACATATAAAATACTAAATATGCAAAAAAACACTGAAGACATTAGAATCTAGACAAAGTGCAGGTCACACATGATATGCAGTGAACAACTCAATAAGCAGCATCAGCCAAAAAATAACCAACTTTCAGTGCATATTCACATGTTAAAAGCATAATCTTTGTATAACCTTAAAGTACCAGAGAATAAAAGTAATGCAGAAAGAAAACTGTATGTGACGATTTGAGGCATTAATGCCAGCTATGCCAGGAGAAGAAGGGCAGTGGATGTTTAACATATGCAAGAACAGCTAGCTGGAATTTAGTAAATTATATTTTATTTGAATATCAAACTGATTTGCATAGATGCTATTGTTGGAAATGGATTTGTAAAGCTGCTTGTGTGAAAAATGCACCAACAGTGGGTCCTGACTATATTGTAACTGAATTAAATATATATATATGTTAACAGAGGATACTGAAAGAGAAGAGGCTAAGCTAAGTTCCAGCTAATTTTGGAAAATAGTAAGACATTAAATTACTGGGCCTATGCCATAAAGGTGTTATCCCACATGAAGCCAGAAACGCAATGTCTGTAAGAAGCATGGTTTGTTACTCTCTGCAGGAAGAGTAGAAGTTTGTAACTGATTTATGACTTATAGATGCTGCACCAGACCTGAGCAATGCTCTTGTGTGTGTATTATTGACATGTAGACGCTAAATCCTGGCAGTTGCTAGCAATGGTGTTCGCATGGGAACCAAAAGTCAGATGACCAGATGTAAGTGATGTCATTCTCCACAGAAATAATGTTTTAATATTAGCTGAAACAGAAGTCTCAGAGCAGTCCGTTTCTTGGAACCTGACATAGAAGGATCTCTCACCTACTTCATCTTGCCTTGCTCTATTAAGTACATAGGAACAGTAATTCTCTAGATCATTCAGGAAAATATAGTGAGAATAGTTAAGCATTGTTTTTCTGTAACTGTGTGAATTTTTCCAGCTGTGTTATTTTTAACATTTCCTGTGATTCAAACTCTAATGTTTACTGGAACTAGATACTTCGTATTTTCATGTTCTTTTATTATTTATTAATAAATATATTTAAACTTTTTATTGTGGATGGTCCTTTACAGAATATTTTACCCTTTGAGAGTTCTTATATCTATTGGTGATACTGTGGCCACTCCTGAAGCCTGGTTGTTTGTTTAACATTACCATTTGTATTAATATTAATTTCACTCAGTATAAATGGGTACCCTTGCAACAGCCTTAGGTAGCTAAATTTGTAGTGTCTGGTGGCACTGATGACTACGTTACAGTCTGAGCAGAAGAGGACACAGTGGGTAAATCTGTGCCAGCCTTTCCCAGGTGTGTGTGTGTGTGTGTGTGTGTGTGTGTGTGTGTGTGTGTGTGTGTGTGTGTGTGTGTCAGCTACTTGGAGCAAGGACATGATGCACCGGTTTCACAGAGAGGATGCTGGAGGACTTGGCTTGGACACTCAGTTGAGGACTTAACCATATAGCTGTGCTAGTGGGGGGGCTTACTTGGGCTCTGCAGGGAGAAAGATATAAAAACAATTCCAGACCCCAGGCTGACTGTGTTCCCTGTGTGCTCTTAAGGGAAACTGTGCTTGATTCAGAGAGGTCTACATCTGGAAATACTGAGGGTACACATTTGTATTCCAAGTGAACATCCCTCTCCAGAGTCAGTGGTGAGGATTCAGGCTCCTTGATTACTGGTCCAGAGTAGGGATGTCACACTGTACAACAACAGAGAATTATTCTTCTGGGAGCACCATAGTTTGTCATTGCCCAAGTCAATGGTAGCTCATGTGAAGGCATGTCATGGAGCAGACATGCCTGCAAAGCAGGAAGCACAAACATTTCTACTGTGATGACATGGGGCCCATGGGGACATTAAGCCACATTCACAAAAATGCTTAATGGCTCCCACAATGACGGCTCCATGATCGCCTCTAGTCTCAGAGGGAATGCATGGGACTGGAAGAGCTCTTCCTTGTGAGGAATGAATGTGCTAACTGATCATGAGGAGCTGGTGGTAGGTAGGCAGCATGTCGCAAATTAGTGTCATGGTGCCTTGCCAGTATAACTCCATACATTGCGTAAAACTGGGTTATATTGGTTAGGGTTGCAAGTGTTCTAAAGCCATTAGACTAGTAATCTCCTATGAACCTATTAAAAAAAAAAACGTAATAAAAGGCAAATGTGTTCTACTTCTTTTAATGTAATACTGTGCCCTCATCACATTTTCAAAACAAGCACTTTTTCAAAACTTCAGAAGTACCTGTTTAGCAAAAGATAAATGTGTTCTGTTTGCTTCTCCGGTCGAGCACAGTGCCCTAATCACATTTTTTCAAACAAGACTTTTTAACACCTCTGCAGTATGTGCAAGAAGTTTGTCAAGGTTTCTCCTACTAAACCCTTTAAGGAACTCCACTGCTGCTTCACCAGAGACTAAGACAGCTCATACCCAAATCAAAAAGAAATCATACATTCCTTTCTCTTGGCAAATATGCTGTCCAGGCTGCATCTCCTTGGCATCATTTTTGAAAATAACAGAGTGGTTGAGAATTCCTTATTTCAAGAAGGTCTCCTTCCAGGCTGGTAAATCCCTGAAAATAAGTTTCTGACCTGGTTAACAACTACCCAATAAGCAGGGAACAAAACACACCTCAAATGTTATGCAACAAGGGTTTGGGGGACTGGTATAATGGTTAATGTGTTTACCTCACATTGACAACGTACAGGATTTGATTCTTACCTTTGAAATAAAAATTAGCTAGGCTTAAAAAGACTCACAAAAGCAGTTAGCCTTGTACTTACCCATGAATACCTTCAAGCAGCAGGCACAGTTGTGCCTCCCTCACAAAGTGTAACTGCACATAAAATGCCATAACACAGAATTTGTAAATAATACTGTTATGCACACCTACTGCAATTCATGTCATACTAAGCTAATTTACTATCATGAGTAGCATTTCACTTGCAAGAGATTTAAAAATGAAAATATTTGTTCTGCGATCTAATTTTGTTTCACGTACTGGTCTTAGAAGTAGCCATGTAACATGTACTGCCAATAGACTGCTCAGATCGTGTTAAGGAACGGCAATCTGTGGTAAATACATGCAACTACTTACCAGAAGGTTTCAATCAATTGATACCTTAATGCAATTCATGTATTCAAAAATCAATTTCTATCTGTTGTAGTTACTACAAGAATTAGAGAGGCTCTTGCTGAAGTCATCAAATAAAGAGAGCCCCGAATATCACAATTTTAATTTACAGACTGGAGGAGGATCAGGCTACAAGCCAGTATATAAGACTTACAAATCTTAATTCCAGCAAAACAATTCATGTTTTCATCACAGCCAATTGTAAAATGCAGCATTCCTATGATAAAAGTAGAGTCTTAACATCCTTAACTCAGGCTCGGGACAACTATACAATGCTCTATGCACTGAGTAAATTGTGATGCATGTTTCCACTTCCAGAAGTCTCAAGACTGTCATGCTATGAGAAACTTACTAAGTCAGGGGTCTCAAAGCCAGAAGAATGTGAATTTGTATCTAAGTAGCAGGTATGGAGTACATTTAATAGGGAAGGAAATTGAATAAAAACTGTAGTTTGTTCAAATGTGACTAGCATGTCTTCTATTGATAAAAAAGTTCCTACATTCCATGCACCAACAAAAAACATAACATAAGCCTGAGTGTTTACTGCCAGCCTCTTAAAATGCACAAAAAAAAATTTCTGAGAATACTGAAGAAAGCACTACATTTAATATGTTATACTGTGTGTGTGTGTGTCTTTTGGTTTTTCCCAGTTAGGGGTCATCACAGCGGAACTCTGGTCCGCTAATGATTGGCAGTAGAGTTTTACGTGCTGGCTTGCCGGGCCTAACGCTCAACCTTCAACGAAGGAACGCCCATTCACGCATGTCGTCACACAGTAGACGCTCTAACTGAGAATCGAACGGGCAACGTTTAACTGTGAGGCGAAAACGCTACCGCAGCACCACCACCGCAGTTCATTTAATATGTTATACTAAACTACCATATTAAAGTGGTTTGAAAGAATTTAGCAACTGTAAAATAATATTTATATCCCAAAAACATACATCTTTACTTGATGTTTAACCTCAAAAACATGAATTACTTCTGCATAAATCAACTTCTATGTTTGCTGTTACTGTAAGTAAATTTTGTATAACTCTCATAAAAATAAAACAATACTAAACAACTATAAAACAAATACATATTGTACCACTAAGAGTAAAGGGTACCTTCATATTTAGACCAGTCTCATGCAACCTTTTCCCACTCAAGGCAGATAAACTCCTCTGTCTGTTCATCCTTGCCCTGCCTCCACCACAGTATATCATTCTGCCTTGCATCTAACACGTAGGTGTGCACCTGTGCTCATCTGTGCTGCCTCAACTGTTGCATCATCCTAACCATTCCACCTCCCCCACCCCTATAGAGCTCCTAATGTTCCATCTCCTTTCTAATGGACTTGCTAATCCTTTCTATGTCATCCCTGGCATGTTCATGGCATGGATTCCCCTCCTTCACTTACATTACATATAATCAGGGATACCAGAAAACTGAATCCAGTATTTCTGCAGTGTCCATAACTTTCATCAGTCTCCACACAGTATTTGCAGGTTTAAGTTGATCACATTAACTGCTGCATCTCTGATTCAAATTACAGACAATTCACGCAGTCATATAAACCTAGCGCAGGATGGCAACAATTAAAATGTTACAGTGTATTGTTGAGGAGAACCCTAGTAAGTCAGTTTTAATTCGATTTAGTCTAAACAAATTTATTTTAAGCTTGGCTTCATCATTCTTGTGTATGAGTTGAATAGTTCTCTTACTGGGGGTAGATAAGGAATAGGTACTTTGTGCTAATGTCTGCAGGAAAAATCCTACAAGTTTTGGAGAAGATTTTTTTTTTTTGCTCTTGACTTGCAGTGCTGAGGAAGTGGGGTGCTGTTCATGGGACTGGTACAGGGCACTGGTTGAGCCAGCTATATGTCTGATATACTTATGATATATATATATATATATATATATATATATATATATATATATATATATATATATATATATATATATAGATATAGATATATATATATGTATATATAGATTCACTACATAATCTCAAAATCTTGAAATATCGAATTTCAAAATCTCGAGACTATGTAGTCAAAACTCCTAAATGCTGAAAGACCAGAAGCGCAAAATTCAAAATCCTGAACGTACAATACACATACAGCACACACACATACACACAACTTCCTCCCACAATCAAACATATAATCCTACACTACAGATCCTTTTCCAGTTTGAATTATAGCTTTCTGCTTGTGCTATATATAGGAGCTTTAACTGTGTAGTTCTGAAATACCCCTTCAAATCAGTTAAGTCTAAACCACATTCTTCTATTGGAAGGATCAACTTATACCACTTGACTCTTGCGCTCTTCCCCCTCAGATAAAATACTTCAACTCTTTATTAATTACTATCCACAAATTCTACCTCTGGCTGATAAAAATAGGCCTTTTACAGCTATGTATGTAACCTAAAGGGTAGGACCCAAGCATGTGCAGAACTAGTGGCCAATGATATCACACACACTGACCCCACGGAGATACCAAACTTGCTGTTGGATAGGCTTGGTGTCTATACACACACACACACACACACATATATATATATATATATATATATATGCATATATATAAAGTTAGAGTAGAAAGGGAGAAAAAAATTATAATTTACGAATATAATCGCTCACAAACCCAATGGAGCTTGAGAAGTCAAAATCCCAACTGTTCTGAAGAGATCAAGATCAAGAAAACAAGATCTGAGGTTTTGTAGTGGTCATAGGCATTATGGGTAAGGGAGGACATTGAACACTTGATACTGATTTAGGGAGTCAGCTGCTAAAAAGAGGCTTTAGATTCAAGTGTATAGTTATTTATTTATTTATTTAGTTATTATATTTGTTAACTGGATAAGCTGACTGGTATATGTTTCACCATGATCCAGGCCACTGACACAGCACAATCTTGTTCAGTAAACATACATATAAATAGCACTATATACAATCTGAACACAAATCACTCATTGAAAAGTAGACTCAAATAAAATTAACACTGAGATAAGTGACTGTAAGATATAGTCCATAATTATACAGAAGACAAGATGAATATGCCAAGGCTAATGTACAAAACATTAAGAGTAGCTGATGCAGACTTACAAAAGTAAGGAGGGATGATACAACAGGTATAAAACATTGTGTAGACTATATGTAAATACTAGGCTATCAGTCTGCAGATTACTACAAGCTTAGCCAATACCCAGAGGACAAATTAAACCCTTGCATCTGTGAGGTAAAGACCTTAACCATTAAGACAACACCATCCGTATGTTAAGTATAGGGTTCTATGCCTGGGATGTGCTTACCTGACAGTTGGGATGTGCTTATCTGACTGTGGGAATTTAAATATCTTTTTCTCTCTGAGTATCCACCTGAATGGTGGGTAACATCTGCAGATATCAGGGGTGTACATGAGACTTTGCCCATGCTCAGTTCTTTTGGGGCATTGACAAATAACCATATTACTGTATTTTTTATCACCTGGATTTGGTCTGTCTACACAGATTACATGATTCCCAGTACATTAAGAAAAGGCTTGCCTAGGTTATCCTACAGCACTCACAAACCTTTGGATCAAGTGAGGCTTACCAATTAAATTTTTGTTATTTTGGATCTAAGTCAATTGTATTTGCATTGGCAGGATCTTTACAAGTGGACAAGATTATGTGGGCCCTAGCTGTGGTCTCTGGCTGCATTCATGGATAATTTTACTTTTGCTATAAAGGGCAAGGTTACTATGACTATATGATTTGATGTCCTGCAGGATGTTTCATCTGTTTTGAGTATGTTATTAATAATAACACTTGCAGCACATGTAAGGAATAGGTAGAACTCCATCAGAAGTATTCTATGTACTACTTATGTTTACTCATGGCAACTGACTCAACTGATTTGTGTGCTACACAGTATTACTTATCCAGTTTCACTTCACTCCTTTTTTTCTTTCTAATCAGAACTGCCTGTAGGCTCAAAGACAAAGTATTTATATAAGAAATAAGGGTGGTATTGTGGCACAGCAGTTAGTGTTGTTACCTCATAAACACCAAATAATATGTAGAGAGGTGCAGGATACGGTATGGTATCAAAAAAAGTCCAACTAAAAGCAAATAAGGTACCGAGCCTGCAAGGCTAGAAAGCAAAGTATAATTTATTAAACAAAACAAAGATACACGTAAGCGCTTTTGCGATCTGCTAATTGCTTCATCAGACAAACTTGTTAGAAGACAACCAACATTTATTTATACACTGCATCAACCAAACCATGTTTGAAACCAATTAAGCAGTTCTTAAATTTTTTATGTATTTTAGACTTTTTTGCATAGGTTTTTATATATAATGAACTAATGTCTTTTTAAGAACTGCTTAATTGGTTTCAAGCATGGTTTGGTAGATGCAGTGTATAAATGCTGGTCGTCTTTTAACAAGTTTGTCTGATGAAGCGATTAGCAGATCGCGAAAGCGCTTGCCTGTATCTTTGTTTTGTTTAATAAATTATACTTTGCTTTCTAGCCTTGCAGGCTTGGTACCTTATTTGTTTTTAGTTGCAACCTCATAAAGCCTGATTCTCCAATTTAGTTCTCAGCTGGAGTGAATTCTCTCTGAAATAGACACATCATCCATGCGTCTACCCGGGGTTTTGCTGAGTCCTCTGGTTTCCTCACACACACCAGAGCCATGCCACAGGTGAACAGGTGGCCCACCAAATTGTCAAAAGGTGTGAGTGCAGTGCATGTCCTGTGACTGAAAATTAATTACACTGTCATGTGCCCACTGATTACTAGTAGGATAACTTTCATCTCCCCCTGTGAACTTGAAACAGGTTAATTGGGTTGCTGAACAATGAAGTAAATGAATGAGTGAACGAACGAACGAATGAATGAATGAATGAATGAATGAATGAATGAATGAATGGATGGATGAGAGCTGAAGGGAATGGAGGGAGTCTTGACATAAGGCAGCAAAACAGCACTTTGCCTGCTAAACTACAGAGATTGTGGCAATTGTTTTTTGAATAGGATGTCACCAAGACTGCTTATATAGACAATGATGTTGATGCATATGATTATGTACAATATAGTAAATTTCTCTTCTTTAGGTGGGAAATAAAATTTGAGAATTATTGTATGAAGAATTATTTGCAGAACCAGACTAGAAATAATTATTCACAGACAAGGGATTTATGTTAAAGGACATGATTTTTTTTTATGGTGACTTTCTTATAAGAACTTGAATGTTAAAGGTTTAATGAAGTACAGCGCCCATGCTGAACTTCATTCTATCTATCTGGTGTCTGAGCTGAAGAAAATTTGAGTAATGTTTTTCAGAATTATAGAAGAATACAAACTTTGTGGTTTTACTGCACAACTTACTTGGGAAGACATCCACTGAAGACATCACATATGTTGAATTAATAACTGGTATTAAATAAGTGGATACAGCAGCGATGCTACAGTCTAAAAGCCTTTGGAAAACTTCAAGTAGTTAGTCCGTTTTGGATATGGTACACTGTATGTACCAGAGTTCTTTTTAATAAGGACAACGATGTTCTACAACATTGCACAGATTGATGCTGTACCAATAGTCTTAGGAATACTGATGTTTGAGTTTTTGGGATAAAGTGATTAATGCTATGTTATGATTGCATGTTCTTTTCTGTTCTGTTTTTTTCCTATAACTGAACGTTGTGATTTCTGTTTACTGTTGAAATTGGTGTCTCCTTTTGTCTTTCTGTCTTGTGTTGTGTTCTACTCTGCCATTTATGATTTTGGTGGTGAGACATATTGTTGACTATATTTCTACTTTTAATACAGTTTTTCCTTTTTAGAATAATGCCTTGGGTTACTTTACTCCCACTTGGGTACCTAACAGGAGGATGCAACACCAGGATTGGTAGAAGACACCATGGTTTATGTAAAGGACACCCATCCCCTCTACTACATCACCCCCTTATGTTTCATTCAGCGGTCAACTTTTGGACATGATCTAAGATATAACCTGACAACAGAGTCCACAACATTAATGTTCACAGAGATTATCTTTTAGCGTTGTCATACTGATATCTGCTATAGACAAAGCTAGATGAAAGAGCAAGGAAAAGGATACAGAAAATTGCTTTAGAAAGATGACAATAATAATAACACAAAATATAAAGTCCAGACTCCTGAAAAATTAAAACCATAAAACATATGTCATATCCCTTTATTATTATTTAATTTCAGTTTAGTTTGTTTACCAGGCCAGTACCCTTCAGCAAAGAAAGTTTGTTATTTAGTGGGTAGGAATAAATCATTCATCTTCTTTTAAAATGCAAACAAAAAAGGTGCCCAGTCACTGGGAACTCGTATAAACACTTGTCAAGCCTAACCACTGAGGAAACACAAGCCAGCTAAGAGCTGACACAATAATACAATTACCCCGTAAAGATGAGCACTTAGACAAGCAAGCGATGAGCACTTAGACAGACAAGCAAGTATTTGTTTGTGTGTTCTTCTAATGCTACTCCATTTTCTGTACAGCTAGACAGGCTTAACTGTAGCTCTCAGTGATGGCAGAAACAAGAATTTCTAAATAAGAAATCAAAGAGACTCAGCCTGTCACATGCAATTTTATATATCCCAGTGTCAGATTCCAGATTCCATTTGCTCCATTCCTCAGAGATCCCATTAATAGACTAACATGATGATAGGTCCTAAAGCAAAGGCCATATAACCAGAGCAATCTGCATATATCTCATTACTCTACTCTGATCACTAGCTGTGATCTCCTCCAATCTTGAAAAGACCTTCTGGAGGATGAACGGTTGTGTTCCCCTACTATTCAAATCAGACTTATAGAACATAATGCACATTTATTTATTTATTTTACATTTGTTGTCCGGGTTTGTCCGACTGTGCTGATAGCCGTTTTCAGAGGAGGCCTGGGGAGAAAAGCTCCATAGTTTTTTATACAAGAAAAGAGAGTACTTAAGTTACTAAAAACAAAAACAACATTTGGAGAAAAACTCCAGAAAAAAGAAGTTATGTTCTTACCATAACGTTCCACGTGAATTGTTCATCTCGCCTTTGTTCTTATGCACGGGAGTCGGCCACATCGCAAGCTCTGCATCTAAGAGAAGCTCGAGGCACAGTCCCTATCCCATGATCCCCTGCTGCTATCCCTCAGATCTAGTTTGCTAAAAAATCAGACTTCAAGAACATAACTGACCCCCTTGCCTACGCTTCCATCCACATGAGATCGTAATACTCAAATTATATATAGACAGGCATACAGTGATGAGCACACCTAACAAGAATCAGGTAGTGCCAGGTAACACCAAGAAGGTAACTAGACATCAGTCGTACTCGTTCTTCCAGGATGAGGAGGGGGACTGAGGGAGGGAATGTAAGAACAAAGGAAAGATGAACAATTCACATGGAATGTTATGGTAAGAACATAACTTCTTTATGTGAAATTGTTCGATCTCGCCGTTTGTTCTTACGCACAGGTAGTGTCCCTAGCACCACAACCCTGGGTGGCTCACGGAAGAACATTCCTGAGAACCGTGGAACCAAAGGAAGCCCTGTCTCTGGAGGTCCTGTCCACTTTGTAGTGAGTAATAAACGTATGAGGCTTGGCCCAAGTAGCCGCCGCACATATAGTATCCAATGGCAAACGATCGGCATGGGCCAGAGAAGTGGAAACAGCCCTGGTAGAATGAGCTTTAGGTTTGAACGGAAGAGACTGCTTGGAGGATGAATAGACAAAATTTATACAGTCTGACAGCCACTTAGATAACGTGCATTTTGTTACTGCCAGTCCTATCTTACTGTCCGCATAGGAAACAAAGAGTTGATCTGATTTCCTACATTCCTTGGTTCTATCCAGATAAAATCTCAGCTGTCTGTGGACGTCCAATTTGTGCAACATGTATTCCATTTTATTAGAATGGTTCCTGAAAAAGGTGGGAAGCTCAATGGATTGATTAATATGAAACACTGAACATACTTTCGGCAGAAAGGATGGATTAGTACGCAAGGTGACCCTGTCTGGGTGAAAGACTATATATGGGGGTATAATCGACAATGCCTGTAGCTCCGAAATTCTGCGAGCTGAAGTGATTGCCACCAGAAACAGGGTTTTCCAGGATAGAAACTTAAGTGGACACGTCAAAGCTGGCTTGGAGGGTTCCAACATGAGTTGAGACAGCATTAGATTCAAGTTCCATGGAAATACCGGGTTTCGTATGGGTGGCCTGAGATGAAAGGTACCCTTCATAAATGCTCTACAAAGTCTGTGGGACATAACTGTAGCTCCTCCTTCACCCATATGAAAATTTGATATGGCAGCTAGTTGAACTCTTACCGTGGACATTGAGGCCCCTTGATGAAAGAGGGTGGAGAGAAATTCTAAAATTTTGTGAATAGGTGCCACCAAAGGGTCTATACCTTGTCTGGAGGCCCAACACGCAAAACATTTCCACTTGCTCCTATACAGTTTTCTTGTGGAAGCTTTGTGGGAAGACACTAAAATGTGTTGCACTGCTAGGGATAAAAGGTCCGACCTGGCTAAGTTGGGAAGTGGAGCAGCCAAGCTGTCAGTTTGAGGGACTGAGAGATGGGTGAGGAACTCCTGACAGCAGGTCTGGCACTGGGTCCAGAGTCCAAGGTTCCTCCATCTGGTGAGCTTGAAGAAAGGGAAACCAGATCTGTCGAGGCCAAAATGGTGCTATCAAGATGATCGGCCTTCCCAGACCTTTGGTTTTCTGTAGAAATTTGGGAATCAATGGAACAGGAGGGAAGGCATATAGGAGACCCGGGGGTCATTCGTGTACCAGTGCGTCCCTGGAGGCACCCCCCGGACGGGGAAGTAGGGCGAAGTAGCTTCTGCATTTGGCGTTAAAGAGGGAAACAAAAAGATTGCAGCAAGGCTGGCCCCATCTGCGGAAGATCTTCTCTGCAACTTGATTCTTGAGGGACCACTCGTGAGGCAACAGGATGGCTCTGCTCAACCTGTCCGCTATGACGTTGGATGTTCCCGGGATGTGCGTTGCTATTAGAAAGCGTCCGGTGGACACAGCCCATTGCCAGATTCTCAGGGCCTCTCTGCATAAGGGGTAAGACCTGGTTCCTCCCTGTTTGTTTATGTACCAGACTACTGACATATTGTCCGTTTGAATTGCCACTGTTCCCAGAGGTAAGGAGTCGTGAAAGTTTTGCAACGCCAGGAACACTGCTCTCAGCTCCAGGACATTGATGTGCAGATTGTACTCTATTTTTGACCACTCTCCTTGGACTGTTCTCCCCTGAAAAAGTCCTTCCCACCCTATCAGGGAAGCGTCCGTGGTTACCGTGGCTACATGGGCAGGGAGCACAAACAGACATCCTATCGTCAATTCCTGATTGTTTATCCACCATCGGAGGTCCCGCTTGCAAGTTTCCGTGATCAAGACTCTGTATGACAATGGTAACCGTTGGAACGACCACTGAGCAAAGAGGAGCCACTGGAGGATTCTCATGTGCATTATCCCTAGGGGAACTGCAATAAGGGTAGCTGCCATCATGCCCAATACTTTCAAGACCTGTAATGCGGGGGCTTTTTTGTTTTGAAGAAGAATAGAGACCTGATCCCTCAGGGCTGACACTCTTGCCTAAGGAAGTCTTATCAGTGCTACGGAGGTATCTAATTCCGCCCCCTATGAATAAGATATGCTGTGAGGGCGACAAGATAGATTTTTCGAAGTTCACTGTTATTCCTAAGCTGGAACAGAGATTGATTGTATAGTCCCTGGCTTGTACTAGGTGATGCTTGATGGTGGTGGTAAGAAGCCAGTCATCCAGATATGGAAACACCCAGAATCCTCTTCGTCTCAGATGAGACGGCACTACTGCCATGCACTTGGTGAACACCCCGGGGGCTGAGGTGAGGCCAAAGGGCAGAGCTCGAAACTGAAAATGACTGGCTCCCAGCCGGAAGCGCAGGTGATCTCTGGATGATCTGTCCATTTTTATGTGGTAGTACGCATCCTTGAGATCTATGGGGCACATCCAATCGTTTGTTTGAAGAAACAGAAGAATCGATTGCTGCGTGACCATCCGGAATTTTTCCTTCTTCACGAAGGTGTTGAGTTTGCTGAGGTCCAGTATTGGTCTCCAGTCCCCTGTTTTCTTTGGAACTAAAAAGAACCTTGAGTAAGTTCCGGATCCTATTTGGTCTGCCGGGACTGCCTGGATGACTCTTTTTTCTAACAGCCTTTATATTTCTATGGCTGCCTGATCCTGCAGAGTGGGTGGTACATCTGGGAATCTTTTTTGGTTGGGTGGATAGTTCAGAAAAGGGATATTGTATCCTCTGGTTATTATGCTTTTTACCAAGGAATCTGATGTGAGATTTAGCCAGGCCTCCGGGTATAAAGCCAAGCGACCCCCAACTGCCTCCAGAGCAGGACAGCCGGGCCTCCACTCAGGAGTGCTGAAAGGGCTTTCCAGGGGCAGTATCCCTGTCGCCCTGGTTTTGTGGACCCCCTCTGCCACCTGGGCGGCGTCTTCCATTTCTTCCCCCTCCTCTGCCTCTGGAGAGGGTATCACTAGGTGCAGACTGGAAAGCTCCCCGAGTCTTATGGAACCACATTTTTCCGCCTCTTTGCCCTTTGGGGTACGGTCTGGAGGGGGTGGAAAAACGGACCCCTATGGCAGACAGGGTCTTTCCTTCTTGCTCACACCTAGTGAGTGTCTCCTTCACTTTGGGCCCAAACAAGGAGGCGCCATCAAAGGGGGCATTAGCAAAGGAAGACTTAAAGGCTTCCGCAAAGGAGCACAGGCGCATCCAGGATTGTCTCCGTACAGCAATCGCTGAGGCTGCTGCCCTACTCGAACCCTCGGCCGCATATGAAATGAGCCTCATGGACGAGTTAACTATCGAAGTAAAAGTGTTGAGCTGTGCTGTCACCTTGTCTGAGACAGCAGCATCTGTGTTACCCTGGAGAGTATCTCCCAACTCCTTAATGAGATCTCTCTGAAGGCGCTTAAAATGCGTAAGGTAGTTCAGCGATCGCATGGCAAAAGTCGCTGAACTAAAAACGCGCTTCCCATACCTGTCCATAGTCCTAGAATCCTTGTTAGGAGGATGGACAGAGGAAGATGCTTCGGACATTTCCTTCTTGGTGGCTGCCGCCACCACCATAGCATCGACTGGGACTCCCTTGGTAAGGTAAACTTTATCTTGGGGGGCAGTAATATATTTATTTGGTCTGCAAGGGACTGGTTCCACAGTATCAGGAGCCTCCCACACCCTTCGAGCTATTAAATCCATTAACTCGTCGAAGGGCGGAGAAATCCAGGAAGTGGAAGGTTGAGCCCCAAAGGCCTTCAGCAACACAGACTCGTCCTCAGTGGGGGCAAGTGTCTGCCAGCCCCCCCTCTGTTTTAGAATTTCTAGGATGTCCGCAAAGGAGACATCCTCAGGGGAGGACCGTGGGGACTCATCTGACTCATCCAGGTTGGTGTCCGATGTCAATGATTCCTGTGGGGAATCAATGTGCCTCCTCTTCCACAATTTCTTCCTCGGGACTTCATCAGAGGTGGCATCTGGTGAAGCTTCCGAGGAACAGGGTACACCCTCCGAGGCTGGCTGAGGCATTGGGTCTCTACGCTTGGTGGGGATCGAAGGTGCAGAAACAGAACTCGGTCCCTTCGGGGAAGGAGAAGAGGTATCTGATGATGTGAGTGTCTGACCACACAAAACCTTCCTCATGGCGTCAAAGGCACCGGAGCCCTGGGCCGAGGACTCTACCGGATCCGAAGAACACGGCAGCTTCCCGGGCACCGGAACCACGGGCTCCGACCCAGAAGACGGAGCTGAACTAATCTGCGCCGAGGTCCCGAGGGGGAGAGTCGGTACCGAAAGCTCGGTTCGACTCTCCACCCCGGAACCTAGGAGAGAACGTCGGCTCTGAGACCCCTCGATGGGCTCCGAGAGTGTCGAGGATGGCTTCGGCTCCAGGGGATCCACAATTATCAGCTCCTTGACTCCTGGCTCCGATGACTCGATGTATCTCGAAGGAGGATCTGTAGATGTGATGGGGAGAGCTTCAAGTTTCGAAACCAACTGGGATGAAACCGCAATAAGTCTGGATAGAGCCATGTTCTCCATAAGCTTCTGTACCACTCGATCCACATTGGTGTCCGACATCGCCCTGGAAGAATGGGTCGAAGGGGCCGAAGAGGTCAACGTGTGAAGGATTGCAGATGGAGGTACCTCTGACACTGGCTCCAAGACCTGGGCCTCGAATCGAGACAACCGTTCGATGCTCGGTTCCAAGGTCTGTGGAACCGGCGACCGAATCTGAGCAGAGGTACTCGGAGCCGAAGACTTGGGCTCTGATACCTTCGAAGACTTCGATGCCTTCTCTAAGGCCTCTTGAAAATTAGGCTTTAGAAGGCCCCTCTCGATGAGCTTCCTGCGCCTCTCCATCATGACCCTTCCACTAAAGGAGTGACAGATGGAACAATCCTCCTGAAGATGGAGAGGGCCAAGACAGTAGATGCAGGATTTATGATTGTCCGTAATGGACATTTTTTGACCACATTGACAGCGCTTAAAACCTGATTTGGCTTTCTCTGACATGTTTAAGCAAAGTACTAAGACAGTAGAAATGTATCCATTATAGAAAACGGCACTACAAAACACACTAAACTGTAGGAGTAAATACAAGATAGCAAAACACCCTGAGTAAATATATATATATATATATATATATATATATATATATATATATATATATATATATAACGCCTAAGAACAGTCGCTCTAACAACTAAGCTAAATATCAAAGAAGATATATATCTAACACACACACACACACTATCTAAAGTCTACTAAATTTTTACAGGTAACTATTAAGCAATATCAATATTTTAAGAAGTAATAACAAAGTTTTACTGGCCCGAGCTTTCTCTTGACGCGATCTGTTGCAGCGGCAAACTAGATCTGAGGGACAGCAGCAGGGGATCATGGGATAGGGACTGTGCCTCGAGCTTCTCTTAGATGCAGAGCTTGCGATGTGGCCGACTCGGAGCCGAAGGTCGGCTCCGAACCCGTGCGTAAGAACAAACGGCGAGATCGAACAATTTCACATTAATTAGTTATACGACATATTTATAATGTTCAAATAGAATTTCTATAAAATACAAGACTATCACAATTAAGTTTTCAATAAGAAGTTAGTTACAACATTCAGCTTCTAAGAGTCCTAGAAAGAGTGTAGTAGGAGATCAGGGAATGTGGGTTGGGACAGATGGAAGGTTGATATAATATGGAATGGATAACCAGGAGCTGAGAGAGAAGGAGCTGATGGGGAAACTTCAGCCAGTGTAATATTTTTAGTGAGAGACAGTGATGAGATTTATAATTTTGGTTTGCAGTGAATCTAGCGACTTTGTTATATGTAGATTCGAACTTAGTAAGGAGTGATGAGTTACTGTTTGTGAGGACTTTGGAGCTGTACATTAGTCTTGGTAGTAGATAGCATGTGAAAGGGATATCCTTCCTTTGTTACTGAGGAAATTTTTATTTCTGTATAAGAAGCCCAGTTTTTAGTGAGTTTTCCTGATACAGTTGTTAACATGTAGGTCGAATTTTAATTGGTCATCAGTTATGATACCAAGTAGTTTAGTGGAAGATTCGACAGTGACAGGTGTATTGCTGAGAGAGAGTATGGAGAAAGTGGATTTAAGGCTGTTTAGATTTTTGGGAAGGAAAAGTAATAGTGTAGTTTTATTTGGATTCAGTATAACCTGGTTATTGCAGAGCCATGTTTCGACTGAGTTACAGAAAGACTGAGTAAGTGAAATTAGGTCTATGGGGGTGTCAGCAATAGTGATAACTGTAGAGTCATCAGCATATTGGACAAGTGATGACTGAGGACAAGATGAATAGAGTGGGTTAATGAAGATACTGAAAAGTAATGGGCCAAAAATAGAGCCTTGGGAAACTCCAATTTTTACAGGCAGAGGGGGGCAGAGAGAGAGCAGAGAGCCATTTTACTGATTGTTGTCGATCAAAGAGATAGCTAGAAAACCATTCAACAGTTGTGGTAGAGAACTTGAAGTTAGTCAATTTGCTTAGAGAAAGAAAGAGAGAGAGAGAGAGTAAGAGACTGTGTTGAAAGCTTTTGAAAGATCAAGGAATAAGCAGAAGACTAGTTTGTTGTTGCTTCTACCTTCAGAGATAGTGTTAATAAAGGACAGAAGGGCAGTCGTAGTACTGTGTTTTGGGAGAAAGCCATGTTGTGTGCGGTTGTAATAAGTGGTGCATGACTTACTTGAGTATGCATTTTTCTAGGATTTTGAGGGGTGAGAGGATGGCAATAGGTCTGAAATTTGACATTTCTGTGGAGTTACCTCTTTTATGTATAGGTAGAGTGTAGAAGTCCTTCCAAATAGAGGGAACTTTAGATACAGAGATGGAATGGTCTATGAGAATTGATACAGGAAGAGTCACAGTGTTTGCTGCGAGGAATGTTGTCAACTGATGGAGAACAGGGTTTTAGTTTGCAGAGTAGAGATTTGATGTAGCCAGTGGGTACAGATTTCAGGGAAAAAGTACTACTGGAGTTTGGGGAGAGAGAAGGGTTGAGAGAGCTTACACTGCTGGTAGTTGAGGAGTTAGAAGGTAACATATTTTTGACAGATTCAATGAAGTAGGAATTGAAGATAGTTGCAGTTTCTTGTGGTGTTTCGTAGGGTAGGGGGTTGGGCATGACGGGTTGCTGGGGTGGAGAATTTGGTTGATTGCATGCCAAAACTTAGAAGGATTCGATTTTTGAGCTGTAGATGGGTTATGACAGAATACTTTTTTTTTTTTTGTCTTTATTGATGTGATTTTTTGTCAGGTTTCTAAGTTCTTTGTATTTCTGTATAAGTATAGTTCTTGTATAAACTGTGTAGTTTTTGTATAAACTGGCCCAAATAAAATATTTGGGCCAGTTTATGTGGCCTCCATGGCTCAAATATTAAAAAGTACAGTTTTGTACCTACCATAAATGTAGATGTCCGATAGGAATGCATCTGCAGTCCTTACAAATGGGTTGTCCTGTCGTCAGGCAGCCCCTCGGTCGGCCGGATTCCAAAGTCTGGGTCCGGCTTCGGCTGGTGTCGCACTTCACCCGACGTCATCGCTGCAGTTTTTCGGGTATAAAGGCATCAGCCGACGCCATTTTCCTCAGTGTTTCTTGCCCCAGATGCCAGGTGCCCTCTTGGATGGCTAAATTTGGATAAATGCCAATGTTTCCAAATAGGAGAGAGCAAACACATAAAATAAGCATGTATGTACATATATACAAACAAATACACCATAATAGATCCCCCCAAGCTAGCTGAAGGATGGCAAATACCCTAGGAGTACCTCAGAGGGGAAGGTGGGTGGGTAATCCTGACTGCAGATGCATTCCTATTGGACATCTACATTTATGGTAGGTACAAAACTGTACTATGTCCTTCAAGGATGCATCTGCAGTCCTTACAAATGGGTAGAATACCATAGCTAAACAAGGGAGGAGGAAAAGAGTAGAGATTATGGTGTAGCTAGGATCCCTTGCAAAACAGCAGTGGCAAAACCTGCTCGGGATCTAGAGTATAAAGGTAAATTGTAATACTTGGCAAATGTATGCACGGAGGTCCAAGTAGCAGCCTCTATAATGTCCTTGGTAGCCACTCCTCGTAAGAAAGCTGTGGTAGTGGCTGTAGCCCTTGTGGAGTGAGGCCTGATGTTCTCTGGAGTTTCTTTCCATGGTAGGAGTAACAAAATCTAATGCAATTTCCTATCCATTTGGAGATTGTCTGCTTTGAAATTGGTTTTCCTTCCTTTCCTGTGGCATATGCTACCAGAAGCTGGTCAGTTTTTCTGTTGGACTTGGTCCTGTCCAGGTAGTAGCGTAATTGCCTATGTACATCCAAGGTATGCAAGAGTCTTTCTCCCCTGTTCTGTGGGTTTGGGAAGAATGTAGGTAGGTGGATAGCCTGATTTAATGACACTCTGGATACCACCTTAGGCATAAATGTAGGATTTGTTCTCATGGACACTCTATCTTGATGGAAGATCAGGAAGGGTTGCACTGCCATTAATGCCTGTAGTTCAGAGACCCTTCTTGCTGAAGTTATTGCCAGCAGGAAAGCAGTCTTCCAGGATAAGTATTGTAATTCTGCTG
Organism: Protopterus annectens; assembly: GCF_019279795.1. NCBI lineage: Eukaryota > Metazoa > Chordata > Ceratodontiformes > Protopteridae > Protopterus > Protopterus annectens. The sequence continues at coordinate 1,406,434,755 of NC_056729.1, forward strand.
TTGCTGCTGGTTCGAAAGGGGAAAGTGTCAATTTTTCTAGCACAAAGTTCAAGTCCCATGCTGGCAATGGTGGTTTCCTGGGAGGTTTTACATTTTTAATTCCTCTCAGAAACTGTCTGAGCAGAGGATGAGAGAAGACAGGAGGATCCAAGCTGTATTCTGCTGAAATAGCTGATGCATGTATCTTGATGGAAGAATAGGACAGGCCTGTATGGAAGAGCTCTGCCAAGTACTCCAGGATGTTGGCTATGTTTACCAGTGTCACATCTTCTCCCTTTGCAGTACTCCAAATGAGATATCTTTTCCATTTTGCTGCATAATTCTTTCTTGTTGAAGGTCTACGAGCCTCCAGGATTATGTCTTTAACCCTTTGGGATAAATTTGGGTTAATTGCTGTTATGAAATGTTCCAGGCAGTTAGCTGCAGAGTTTTCAGGTTTGGATGCAGGATGTTGTAGTTGTTCTGTATTAACAGTAATGGGATCAGGGGTAGTGTCCATATTTGTTCCCGAGACATGCTCCTCAGCAATGGGTACCAATGTTGTCTTGGCCAGTCTGGAGCTATCAGAATGATCCTTGGCGGTCCTCTTTGATCTTCAGAAGCACCTTGTGCATCAAAGGAAGTGGTGGAAATGCGTATGCTGTCAGGTTTTTCCAACTGAAAGATAGGGAGTCCACCTTCCAAGCAAGTGGGTGGTACGTCCTTGTGCAGAATTTCTTTAGCTGGTGATTGAGTGGGGATGCAAACAAGTCTATTTGTGGTAATCCCCATTCTCTTGTGATGGCTTTGAAGATGTCCGGATGCAGCATCCATTCGTGGGCATCTGTGGTAGTTCTGCTTAATATGTCTGCTAGAATGTTTTCTTTTCCCGGTACAAAAATTGCTTGTAACTGAATGTTGTAGCTCAGAGCCACATCCCATAGGTCCAGTGCCAGCCGGCATAGAGGATATGAATGTGTACCTCCCTGTTTGTTGATGTACCACATAACTGTGGTGTTGTCTGTCCTTATCATCAACTGACCTTCTTGGAGAAATGGTCTGAATGACTGGATTGCCAATTTTACTGCCAGCATTTCCTTTAGATTTATGTGTAGGCGCAGCTGGCCTTGAGTCCATAAGCCTTGTATGCACTTGCCCAGCATGTGTGTCCCCCAACCGAGGTCTGAGGCATCTGTCGTGATGGTTTGGCTTGGTTGACTGTTGCAGAAGGGCAATCCTGTGTTTGATTGACAGGCCTGAGCCCACCATAGGAACTCTTGTTTCAGGCATGGGATTATTGGAATTTTGGTTTCTAGGCTGTGCTTGTGTTGGGACCACAAATTCTTTAGGTACCACTGTAGCTTTCTCATATGCAGTCTGGCATGAGGGACCAGAATTATGCAGGATGCCATGAAGCCTAGGGCTTGCAGTACTTTTCTTGCAGTTAGATGGTTCTGCTTTGTTAATGCCAAGAAGTAGAGAGGTAGTTGCTCTTTCTTTTCTGCAGTTAGGAATGCCATTTGTTTTGATGTGTCCAGCTCTGCACCCAGAAAGGTTATTCTTTGGGATGGAATCAGCCTTGACTTTTTTATATTGACTGTATATCCCAGGGCTTGCAGCAGGTAAATGACTCTTTGTAAGTCGCCTGTTAGCTTGCTTTTGTTGTCCGCTTGTATCAGGCAGTCGTCCAGGTAGGGATAAATTTGGATCCCCTGAAGTCTGCAATGAGCAATTACTGATGCCAGGCATTTCGTGAACACTCTGGGCGCAGTAGATAAGCCAAAGGGCAATGCTGAAAATTGATAATGCTCTGATCCTGCAAGAAATCTGAGGTATCTTCTGCAAATTGGTCGTATAGGGACGTGCAGGTATGCCTCCTTGAGATCTAGAGTTACCAGCCAAGACTCCTTGCCCAGCATGGGAAGAAGCTGCTGTAGGGTCAGCATTTTGAATTTTGGGACAATGAGGAATGTGTTTAAAACGGACAGGTCTAGAATGGGTCTCCATTTGTTTTCTTTTCTTGGTACCAGGAAGAGTCTGGAGTAAAATCCCTTTCCTTGCTCCATAGATGGTACCTTTTCCACAGCTCTCATTCTTAATAGCTGAGATATTTGCTTTAGAGCTTCTGCCCTTTGAGTAGGTGGTAGGTTTGGCATTCCTCTCTTTCCTGGTAGAGTATGGAAATGGAACCTGTAACCTTGGTCTATAGTTTGCAAAATCCATTTTTCCCTTGTGATGCAATGCCAGTTCTTTGAAAATAAGGTTAGCTTTCCGCCTAAGGGTGCTTCTAGTTGTTCCCTGGTAGGCGGTGCCACTGCCAAGTCACTGTGATTGAGTTGTTGTAGTGGTGGTGGCTGCGTCCGTGCCTCGCTGGTTGTTACCTTGCCATTGGTGTCCCCTGTAGGCACCCCTGGATTGGTTTCTGCCTCTAGAATGCCTATTCCTGCCTCTCTGTGTCTTAGAGGAGTCCGGAAAGGACCAATTCTTGGAGGGCCAGTTCCTGCTAAACCTTGGAGGTTGCACCTGTAAGAAATCTTTCACTGTTTGTACAGATTTCGCCTTCTCTTCCATCTTTTTTAGTACCTGCTGTGCAGGGGAACCAAATAAATTGACCTTGTCCATGGGTGCATCCAAAAGCTTTGATTTGACATAGTCTGGTAATGCCTGTTCTTTCAACCATGCATGTCTCCTGATAACTGTGCCAGTCATGGCTGATCTAAAGGAAGCCTCCAGTGCATCATAGCCACATTTTAAAGAATGGTTACTAACCTGCTGTATGTTATGTACCATTTCCTGAACATATTTTTATCTAAAGACTCTTCAGAGGACAGCTTTTAGTTAACTGGTCAAGCATAAACTCTTGATATTGAATCATATGAAATTGGCAGTTCAAAGCCCTAGCTGACAAAGTAGCAGAAGTGTAAACTTTTTACCCCATCTCTAAGGACCTGGATTCCCTTTCAGAGGGGAGGGGGTTTTTAGTAGAAGTAGCTGCTACAGCTTTAGGGCCCTGGGAGATAGTCTCTGGATCTGCAAAAGGAGCCTTGTATAAATGGTGATGAGTGTCCGGGACCCTGTAGAACCTATCGGGCTTAGCAGGAGCCGGAGGTAATGAATCAGGAGCAGTGCAAGCATCATTAAATGCATCATCTACAACAGAAAGAACTGGAGGTATAGCTAAAGGCCTATGTTGTGGCAAATGCAGAAAGGTTCTAAGCCTTTTTCTGGAGTCTGAGAAATCTTGTCCCTGCCACTGAAATTGTTCCCTCATAGCATGTAAGGTTTCCCCAAAGGAAAATTCCTCAGGAGGAGAGGCTGAAGGAATGGACTCTTCAGCATCAGAGTCTTCGTAAGGGGAATAAGAAGCCTCAGGAGGGTCTGTATGTACTGAGTCATCAGAGGAATCATCTGTGGATACTGGCTCAGGGGGCTCTGCTCTAGGCCTCTTTTCTGGAGGTGGGAGAGAGGTCCTGTCTGGATGAGGCTGGGATCCACGGATTAAGGAAATTAGATCCTCAGCCAAAGAAAGCATATGGGAGCTGGTGTTGGGCCTGTGTGAGGGGGGTTTGGCAGGCACCGTTTTGGAAGCTTTGGCTGCTTTAGCCCTGGCAAAGGCCTTAATAGACATGGCTGCAGGAGGCCTAGCAGCTCCACGTGCAGGGGTTGAAATATCCAGGGGGATAGTGTCTGATAATTCCTGAGAAACCGCAACAGAAGGTTGGATTTCAGAAGCCGATTCTACCAGGGTAGAGGAGGCCTCGGTAGAAGGCATGGTTTCGGCTGAAGAAAGAACCGCTTGCTCGGTTTCGGCCAAAACCGAGACACTTGCGGTTTGCTTAATCGCGGTTTCGGCCAAAACCGCGGACCGCGAGTGTCGGTCCTTTTCTTTGCGTTTTTTGGTAATTTGCATTGTCGGAGGATCCGACGGCATAATATAGGCAAAATCAGAGCCGAAAATCTGTTCAGCAAACTCCGACCGACGTCTAAGCGTCCGTCTGTTAAAAGAAGCACAGGCTAGACAAGCTGCTACGTCGTGGTCTGGGCCTAAACAATGTATACAGTAGGAGTGGAAATCCTTATGAGGTATTTGTTTCCCACAAGATAAACAGTTATTCACTTTCTCTGACATCGGCTGAGGCAAGAAAGAGTCCCCAACGGGGTACTTAGCTTTTTAGAAGTCTTCGAAGTAGTATTCGGTAGTAGTAATCTCTGGATCTGACCGACCGGCACTTGCGAACAGCTTCTGCTTCGGGCGCCACGCGACAAGAAAGACTGAGGAAAATGGCGTCGGCTGATGCCTTTATACCCGAAAAACTGCAGCGATGACGTCGGGTGAAGTGTGACACCAGCCGAAGCCAGACCCAGACTTTGGAATCCGGCCGACCGAGGGGCTGCCTGACGACAGGACAACCCATTTGTAAGGACTGCAGATGCATCCTTGAAGGACATCTTACTAAATGAACAAAATACACTGACCCTTCTGACATTGCCAACATCTTGGCTGACAGGTTCAGTGCAAATTTCTCCCCCCCTCACCACCTACAGGGCCTATTACCATTCTAGGGGATTGTGTAAGTCCAATTATTACTAATACGTTGGTTAACATGGCTCTATCTAAAGCTAAAAACACTGCCTCCATGGGACCAGATGGTGTCCCAGGCTGTGTTTGACCCCGTATCTTAATACCCTGTTCAGTCTCAGCCTCTCCGCAGGATATGTGCCCATAGAATGGCGCACGGCAATGGTGGTCCAGCTACACAAGGGTGGGGCCACAACTGACCCTGGGAACTACCGACCAATAACCCTGACCAGTCTGACCTGTAAGGCTATGGAGCCAATCATTATGGAACTCATAAGTGGAGAGATTGGGAACCTCCAGTCGCTGGATTCCACACAGTTCGGCTTCGTCAAGGGCAGATCATGCCTCCTGAACCTGGTGGATTTCTTTGAGACAGTTACTCAGGCTACAGATAAGGGAAAGGAGGTACACATGGCTTACCTTGGCCTTGCTAAAGCATTTGACACCATTCCCCATTCAGGTATTATTGATAAGCTCACCAGCCTGGGCATAAACCCTTACATCACAAGATGGATCGCAAACTGGCTCTCAGACAGATCCCTTAAAGTAAGAGTAGTGGGATCTATGCCCGAATCCAGACCAGTAACGAGTGGTGTGCCTCAGGGCTCTGTCCTGGGGCCCCTCCTGTTTGGCATATACTTCTCAGAAGTACAGGCAAGCACGGAAGGGCTGTGGCTGACTAAGTTTGCGGATGACTGCAAACTGGGTGCTATAATAGAGTCTCCGGCCGACATGGAGATCCTCCAGAAGGGCCTAAATGAGACTGATGCATGGTGTCAAAGCCATGGTCTCAAGCTAAATGCAAAAAAACGCGTAGTAATCCCCTTTGGAAAAAACAGAGTACCCGCAAACTACAACACAGGAGGTAATCCCCTGAAATCTGAAGAAGAAATAAGGGATCTAGGGACCAAAGTAGATAGTCAACTTTCCTTTGATAACCATGTTGCCAAAGTGGCTAGAAAATCCTTCTATGTGACCTATCTGATCACGAAAGGGTTTGCATCAAGATCTAAGGATGTAATGGTGCCCCTCTACTCTTCCCTCATCAGACCCATTACTGAGTACAATGCACCAATTAGAATGTACCTGGCTAGACATCACCAGCAGCTGTAGAGACCACAAAGGTACCTAACCAAGAGGATTACTGGCCTCAAACAGTTGCCCTATGCAGCACGAGTGAAAAAGCTAAGACTGTTCTCTGTTGCATACTGCTTTCTCAGAGGCGATCTCTGTCTAACGTACAGAGCCATGTCCAACCCAGAATTGTTGAACATGCTCCATCTTAGCAAAACCAAATCTACTCGAGCTACAAGCTCTAGGGATATAAACCTCAACACAACAATGAATAGAACATGCTGGAGGGCTAGATTCCCTTCGCAAAGACTTCCCTTACTATGGAACAGGGTCCCGATCTACATAAGACAGAGCCCCTCACTATCACTCTTCAAGAGGAACCTTGATATAAGTGGATGGGTAACAGAAAGTTCACACCGGGGATCACACCAACAGCACTACTAGATAGGGGCCAAGGGTACTAGCTGCTAGTACAAGGGTCTAGGGAACTACTAAAGGGGCGGTGAATACCGCACAACGTGGCTGGGCTAATATATGCCTTCGGGCAGATAGCCCAGTACCAACCTACGAACCTATGAACATCAAGACCTGTTAACACATTGCTGGTCAAAATGAGCAATGCTGTTAAAGCTACAGTCATCAGTATACTACCACCTTATACTCCTCAGAGAAATAAAAATTCACAGCCAGCAGACAAATCAGAATAAAAGCTTCTAAACTTAATGAGTATCATTAAATTATTCTTACAGTCACTTTCTTACATTTAAATATGAATGACAGTGACATATCCAGCAGACAAATACAAGACTTATCCAGTAGAACAGGGCGCATGGGGATTACTTGATTTGAAGGAGTATTTCGGAGCTAGACAGTTAAGGATCCTATACACAGCACAAGCAGAAAACTATAATTCAAAGTGGAAAGGGTTGATGATAAAACAGGGGGGAAACTCAAGAAAGAAGGAGAGACTGCGATTTTGGATGCAGGCCTTTAATGAGAATAAGAATAATCATACAAAATATTATATTTATAAAATATCAGAAAGTATCTTAAGAACTAAGCCAACATGGGGATGAAGAAAGGAGTCTCTGCTGATAGGAATGACTGCAATTAGGGACATGGACAAGAGCAAGAGGGGGCTGGAATTTATTGCAGAAAACTTGCAAAGGAACCAAGGTATTTGGAGCAAATAACTACAGAAGGAAAGATGACAGAATGGGAAGACTGTGACGTCCACTCTCTGGGCCAATAACAAAGGAGACTGAATCCTTACCACTGACATTCACTTGGAACAAAAATAGATACACACAGTGCTTACCGCTGCACCTCTCTGCGTCAAGCATAATTACCATTAAGAGCACACAGGGAACACACTCAGTCCGGGGGCTGGTTTTCCTTCTCTCTCTAGATCCCCAGTAAGAATCCCCATTGGCACAGCTGCTGTGTTGAGTCCTCAGCCGAGTGTTCAAGCCAAGTCCTTCACCACTATCTCTCAGGTAAACCAGTGCTTCATGTCCCTGCTCCAAGCAGCTGACACACCCACTCTCTGAGATTTCATTTTCACACACACAAACACACACACACTCACACACACACACATCTGCCTCTCATGCTGATGCCACTTCCCACTTTCTTCAGTCTCCAAATGCCACAGTCTCTTATTTTCTTCAGCCTCCAAATGCCGCAGTCTCTCTGCTGATTCTAATTCCATATGTTTTGCCTACCGCGGTCTCCCTGCTGCCTCCAGTTCAAGTCTCTTTAACTCCAGACAGATTTTTAAGTCCTCTGAGGACAAGGTGAACTGTCCTGTTTCTGACGGCTGCAAATTCCTATTACCACACTGGTTATCCTCCTGGTTCATGGCTTGAGCTGCAGCTAAGGCTGAAATCATTTCCCCTTTAGTCAGGTTGGCATGCACCAGTCCTTTGGCTTTGCACACCTTGGCCAACTAGTTCTTTGTCATCTTGCCATAATCCTCTCCTGATATCTTTGCCTGCTTTCCCTAACTAACTAAACTAACAAAAATAAATAAAAACTTGTGAAAATGAAACTGTATGTTTATTTTGTGGTTGCTTGAGAGGACACCCACTTTCAGTGATAAGTGCCTACAGGCTACTGAAGTTCAATTAATATCCACACCACTGCTCACCAATATGTGATAATTACTGGAGCCTGAATCCTCACCACTGACACTGGAGAGGGACATTCATTTGGAACAAAAATAGACACACACAGTATATCCAGATGCAGAGCTCTGTATCAAGCACAATTTCCCTTAAGAGTACACAGGGAACGTACCCAGTCCAGGGGCTGGTTTTCCCTCTCTCACTCCAGATCCTCAATAAGACCTCCCAATGGCACAGCTGTAGAGATGAGTCCTCAGCCAATTATCCAAGCCAAGTCCTCCACCACTTTCTCTGTGAAACCAGTGCTTTGTGTCCCTGCTCCATGCAGCTGACACACACACTCTTTCAGATTTGATTTTCACAGACACACATATACACACACACACACACACACACACACACACACACACACACACACACACACACACACACACATACACCTGGGAAAGGCTGGCATGGATTTACTGGTTATGCCTCCTTCTGCCCAGACTATAACATAGTTATACTGCCACCAGACACTCCAAAGCCACCTACTCCAAGGCTCTTACAAGGGTACCCAATTATACTGAGTGAAATTAATAATAATACAAATGATAATGTTTGGCCAATGCAATAAGGCTTTTAGGAGTGGCCACACTGTCACCAAATATAGATAAGTCCTCTCAAAGTTTAAAATATTCTGTAAAGGGTCAGCCACAATGAAAAGTTTAAATATGTTTAATTAGACTTTCAGCTTTTCCCGGTTAGGGGTCGCCACAGCGGAACTCTGGTCCGCTCATGATTGGCAGTGGATTTTACGGTGCCGAGTTGTCAGCCCGGTGCCCAACCTTCAACGAAGGCAGGCCCATTCACGCTTGCACCTATCTGCATGTCTTTAACGTCTCTCGACTGCGGGGAGGACATGCAGACTCCACAAAGAAGGCACTCTAACCAAGAATCGAACGGGAGAACCTCTTGCTGTGAGGTGACACGGCTAATCGCTGCACCACAGTGGCTAATTAAATAATAAATAATAAAAAAGCACATAAAAATACTAAATATTTATTTACGATAAACACCACAGAACATGTGTGTGTGAATGAGAGGGAGGATATAAAAATGGTGAGGATGCAGAGAGTAGAGTTGGCGAAAGTGGATGAGTTTAAGTACTTAAGATCAACACTTCAGAGTAATGATGAGTGTGGAAGGGAGGTGAAGAAGAGAGTACAGGCAGGGTGGAATGGGTGGAGAAGAGTGTCAGGAGTGATTTGTGAAAGATGGGTACCAGTAAGAGTGAAAGGGAAGGTCTACAAGAGCGTAGTGAGACCAGCTATGTTGTATGGGTTGGAGACGGTGGCACAGACAAAAAGGTGGGAGTCAGAGGTGGAAGTGGCAGAGTTAAAGATGTTAAGAATTGCACTGGGTGTGACACAGATGGACAGGATTAGGAATCAGTATATTAGAGGGTCACCTCAGGCTGGACGGTTTGGAGACAAAGTCAGAGAGGCGAGATTGCGTTGGTTTGGACATGTGCTGAGGAGGGATGCTGGGTATATTGGGAAAAGGATGCTAAGGATGGAGCTGCCAGATAAGAGGAAAAGAGTAAAGCCCAAGATAAGGTTTATGGATGTGGTGAGAGAGGACATGCAGGTGGTTGGTGTGACAGAACAATATGCAGAGGACAGGAAGAAATGGAAACAGATGATCCGCTGTGACAACCCCTAATGGGAACAGCCGAAAGAGAAGAAGAAGACAATAAACTACAGAGATTCAATCACAGGAAATATTAAAATAACAAAAATGACCAGATTCACAGAAATACAAAAAAAACAGTACTTAAATAATCTTATATATTTTCCTGACTGATCTAAAAAAATTACTATTCCCTCGTTTATTTACTACAGCAAGGTAAGGTAAGTAGGTGAGGGATCCTTCTTTGTCAGGTTCCAAAAATAGAGTGTACTGACACTTCAGTCTCACCTAGTATTAAAATATAATTTTATTTATATTTACTTATTTATTCCAGTTTGGTGACTGGGGAGGTCCACTGGGCTCGAGAGCCCATTTTTAGTGGAGGCCCGGGGAGAAAGCTCCACAATACAAAGTTACATTACATAGAGAATTACAAAAAAATATTTGCATTGCAATCAACAGGTAGTATAACAATCAACAGGTAGTATTACAGTCAAAACAGGTATTTTATAGAATAACATTACATACATCTATGTAGTCATCTGACCTCTGGCTCCCATGCTTCTCCCTTGGCTATAAGCTGCCAGGATTTAGCACATATGTTATGATATAGCACAATTCCTTTATCTAATTATATATTGGAATTATTACATTTCTGTTTGGTTAATAATTTTTTTATGTTCAATGGTTGTTTGTATCGACAGTTAAAGGGTACAGTGATGGGAGGCATCTTTTGTCCCCATGTGTGCTAACCTATCAATTTGGCTATCTGAATTAAGAGTACTTGTATCATTGTGATTTTTTAAATAGGTATGTGATTCAATATTATCGATTTATTGATGATTTGATTTTTATTTGTAAAGGGGGTTATACTGAAGTGGATCAGTTTTTTTATTTTTTTACAAAAGAACAGGTTTGGGTTTTCATTTGATGACTACAATATGGCAGACGGATTCATTTTTTGGATGTTACTTTAAGTATTAGTGGAGATAATTGTTTGTTTACCACGATACATAGGAAATTTGAGGATGGGGGCAGTTTGTGGATGGCTGAAGCAGCCACCCCCCCCCCCATACGCTTCAAGCTCTCCCTTACGGTGAATGTGTATGCCTTAGTAGGTTATGTAATAATGAAGATGATTTCTATAAGGACATTGATAGGATGGTTTGCATTATAAATCAGGAACTGATAATACCTTGAGATCAAATAGATTAAATAATTATATTAATAGAGAATATGTAATCAACAATATTAATTATGCTTCCCAGGACATGAAGTTACAGAAAATGTTTTTTTGTTACCACCTATAGTACTTTTAGTGATACTATGGTAGCATTGGTTAATTATTATTGGAAGTTTTTGTTCAAATTTAGAGATCTTGCAAATGTGTTAAGTCCTGTATTGAATATCTTTTATAGAAGGGGTAGAAACTTAAAGAGATATGTTAGTATATAACTATTTTGTATTACCCACTTCTATTATAGTTAATTATCCTGGTACTTTAGGTACATATAGGTGTGGGCATTGCAATGCTTGTCAATATACTGTTAGTGCTTTTGACTGTATTAATGGTGTTTCTTTTACACCTGTAGAAAGATACAATTGTGAAACTGAGGGGATAATTTATGCACTAAAATGCCATTGTGATCTAGTGTATATAGGAGAGAGAGCAAAAGAAAATTCAAATTAAGGCTCCAAGAGCATATTAGAAATATTAAACATAACAAATTAGATAGTCCCATTGCTAGTCATTTTTCACAGTTTCACAATTCAAATCCTGCTGTGCTTAATGCATCTATTTTAGACAGAGTCTCTGTGGGGGGGTTGTTCTGATAATGCAATTAAAAGGAAATTGTTACATAATGAAGCTGTAAAGTTCAATACTTTGCATCCCCTAGGTCTTAATTTAAAGTGCAACTGAAAGGTACTTATCTAATTTGCTGCTTAAGGATTGTACTGGTTCATGTTTAATTGATGTGTGTATTTTAATTAGTGTGTTATAGGTTAGTTTGTACTCCATTGAAGGCTGTGTATTAGCCGAGGCGCCAGGTTCTTTGCTGTGGTCATTTATCTTTGATTTCTGCTTTTCTGTGGTTATCTATGAAAATACTAAATATATATTTACAATAAACACTGGAGTTTCATTCACAGGAAATATTAAAATAACACAGATGAATGGATTCACACAGATACAGAAAAACAGTACTTAAATAATCTTACTATATTTTCCTGACTGATCTAAAGAATTACTATTCCCTTGTTCATTTACTACAGCAAGACAAGGTGAGTATGTGAGGAGTCCTTCTTTTTCAGGTTCCAAAAACAGAGTGTTCTGAGACTTCAGTCTCACTTAGTATTAAAATATAATTTTGGTGGTGGATTACAGAATAAGATTACATACATCTATCTGGTCATCTGATTTCTGGTTCCCATGCTACCCCCTTGGCTAGAAGCTGCCAGGATTTAGCACATATGAGTTACAATACACATGTCAAGCTTTGCTAAAGTTTACTGCAGCATCTGGAAGCTGTAAAACAATTTTAACACTTCTGCTGTTCCTACAAAGACTAACACACCATACTTCTTACAGGCATTGCATCTGAATTCATTCAAAACTGTGAGAAACGTCTTTATGGCCTAGGTCCAGTAATTTAATTGCAGAATATTTATCAAAGTCAGGTGGACTGAGATTAACCTCTTCTCTTCTAATATCCTCTGTTAAAACATATACACTTAAATCAGTTATAATACAGTCAGGACCCACCGTTGGTACATTTTTAACACAAACAACTTTACATATATACATTTTTCAACACAAGTATCTGTACAAATAAGTTTGATATACAAATATATAATTATTTACAAAATTCCAGCTATGTTGGCATATGTTCCACATCCACTGCCCTACTTCTCCTGGCATGGCTGGCAACACTTCACATCATCACAAAGGCACTAAGAATTTATTTGGACTGCAAGTTAGGGACTGCCTTCCCTATCAAGGACTGATATCAGACTATACACAAAGAGAAAGAAATAGGAGGGTACAAAACGAAAGACCAGCACTGGTGGAGTTTTTAGTAGAATCTAGAACAGAAGCTGCCATTAAAAAAAGGAATAATTAGTACAGCATGTAAAATATTGCATCATAACTATAAACATCAATCAGAGGAGGTCAAGAGAAATTGGATAAGCAATTCATAAAGAGACAATGGGGGGGGCTATATGTATGTCTCCCAAATATGCAACAAAATCTAGAAAACTTAGGATTTTTTCTTGGAAATGTTTACATATATATTTTTATACCAAGTAGACTCCAGAGACTTTTTCCTCAGGTAGACAGCCAATGTTGCAGGTGTGACAGGGAAGAAAGATGTAAATGGGAACATATTTTGTGGTAGTGAAGTGAATTGGCAGACTTTAAAGATTCCCTATGGGAAGCACTGTTGGAGACACTGGGTGGGCAGATTGGTGTGATGAGGGAGATGATTATTCTGAGCAATACTAATATTCTGTAAAGGGTTATCACATCCCCAACTATCAGTCTCTCATGTTGTCTACATGAATTCTTACAAATCTTCAATAAGCAATACAAGTAGGAATTCAGGGTTCCTTCAAAAACAACTTTTAAAGTGAGCCAGTATTAAACTAACCTAACCTTATTTCTTTATGTAGTAATTCACATAACTGTTTCAGTGCTTTGTTAAATTCAACACATGAGACCTTTATGTATGTATTAAAATCTCACTATAAAAGCTTATATATTGTTTAGTATTCATCACTACAATATTTTTCTTTTATCCACAGGTTTTATCACTAGATGATCAATGACAATTCTTTAAGAGCATTCTGCTCATTTTAATCATACAGTAATCGGCAGTGCTTTTTTCTTAAATAATTCTCATATAAACATTTAACATCAAAATTTAAAACTCTTGAACAATTCTTAACGGTTTCATTGGTAGGGAAGGTGGAATAAATGTACTATGTTTATTTGATTATTTATGCTTTGCTGACAAGGTTAGTTCCACTAGGCCAGCATTCTCTTTGCAGGGGAGACCCAGGGTGGTATTCACACTGACTAGGGAAAATTTGTCTGACACACTGTTATTTATTTTAAATAAGTGCTGGAATCCTTTATAGCCATTTGAGCTACTACCAACTCAAGCAGACAAGACCTTTGTCTAATATCTCATCTGAAGGTCAGCACACTCAGGAGTACATCACCCCCACCTCATCCCCCCACCCCCAATGCTGCACTATGGTGTCTGTTTTGGTATATGAATCCATGTTCCAAGAACTAAATGCATTGGCTATACAGGTATCCTCAGATGAACAAGAAAATAAGGTGTTCCCACTGCTGCTACTAACACTCAAATCTAAAACTGTAACTACTTTGTTATAGTCATTTGGAAAAAAAGGCAGTAATGTAGATACAATTTTCTTATAAGATAAAAAATTTCTAGTAAAAGCTAACAAAACAAAAGCCAAGACTTTCGGAACAAGCTTCAATACTAATTTTAAACCTGCAGTCTGATATTCAGCAATTCATCAACATTTGAAAACTGCATCATTTAAAACACCTATAAATCTCTATAGAAGGCTGTTCATGTCTATGCTGAAGTGGAATTTTAATTCCATATTTACATTTTTAAAAGTATACTCCATTAGTAATAAAATATTCATTAACACAGACACAATTTAACTACAAAATATGTTAAACAGCAATCCAGTTTCAAAATGTATATTACATTATTAATACTGTTATGTAAAGTTACTATGTCTCGTTTATTCTTCACAAAATGCATATTAACTTAGTTTCTTCACCAATGAGTCAAATACAATGTTTATAATATGTTTATGTCAAAGGAAAACTAAAAAACAGATGCATGATTATATAAGATACAGTTTCACATAAACAGTAATTTTGTATTTCAAGTGCCCTATAACTGCATTTTCTCTATCCAAACTGTAGTGCATTGACAGAAAACTGAAAGCAAAGTAAGTGCTGAAGGAGTTAAAGGATGTTATGTTATGTTATGTTACATTTGAAAGTTAGTAAATTGTGTCAGGTAGCCAACAAAAACAGATTAATCAACAGTAACCACTGGCCTTCTCAGTATGGGGGGTAAATCTTTGCAAGGATGTCTGTGAGATAATGTGCACTGCTACCAAATGTTGCAAAGTTCAAGGCCGTGGTCTATGTTTTAAAAGGCATATTTGTGAAGTGTTCGCATGAAGCTCTAAGCGAGGATCACAGGAGCATAAAATAATTAAAAAATCGAATGATTTATTAAAAGTAATGTTATGAATAAATGTCCAGCATGCATGAAATTGATAAGAAAAAGTATACAAATGAAGTTTTTCCTTTACTCCTTGAGACTGATCTAAAAATTCTGGCAGGCAGTCTCCTAGTGCTAACAAGTACTTTGCACATCCTGAAGCATCATTCTTGACTGAGACTAAAGACAAAACTCTGTTATTTAATTCTGCACTTTAACAATACCATTTATGAATGCAGTGGCAAGCTAACTCCAAAATATTGTGAAACAACAGCAATCCAACACAAAAATAGCGACAATTATATTTTTTTAAATATTAGCAACAATAACAACAAAGCAGAGAAGAAAGTGTTGAGAATGCCATCAATTCAAGAACAGCAGTAGAGGTGAAAAATGCCCACAAGTCTAGGAAGGAAGAAGGAACAAGGCAAAATGGCTCCAAAATCACAAAAAAATAAATAAAAATTTGCGAATTGACCTGAAAAATGGTATTAGAAGCTTAGGTGAGTAACAACAGATAAAGCTCTTTACTCCTGATACCTGTGAAAATTTTACTACAAAATAACAGAAGTGGTCTGGCTCCAGCATTACTTATCTGATGAAATGCTGTAGCATAGCAAAAGAGATTTGGACCCTAGGTAGTACATCATGAATAAAAGGGAGGGGAGGTGCTTAATAGCCTGGCAAAGTTTCAGATGTCAAGCTACTTTCTACTGGTGGAATTAGTTTTAATGTTAATGAGGGTGGACAACCTCATACCACAGTGTACAGTTCACTGGTATGCATGTGAGTTTGTTTGATTCACGTTATTCATGTCTGAATTTTTGCCCAGTCAACTTTTTTGACTCAGTGTTTAGTGAAACAGCAAAAAAGAAGCCAGGACTCCAATCCTCCAGTGTAGCCTACTAGCAAAACAATTTTTTATTCCATGAAGACTAGATAAAAAATTAACCCTGTGGGGTCATACCGGTTTTGGCAAAAGCCTTCTTCATTAACCACACCACAGAAAATAATATAAAAAACTGTTAACACACAAACATTTATATTCAATGTAGCAGCACCCTCTATTGGATAAAAATATATTACATAGCTAAATAGCAAAAATTAATATATGACAAAATTATTAGATATCACAAAATATCTATATGTACAAGAATCCAATGAATTATAAAAATAATATAAAAATAATAATCCAATCCAAAATCATTCAAAATTGGTCATTCAACCCAGGTAAAAATAGAGCTCCCAATTTAACAATCCACATTTTTTCTTTATTTGTTAGTCATGTAATACATGAACCTCATTACTCTTAAACCTGATATAGTCAATGACCATGAAGCTAAAGATCCCTGTGAGATGTTAGACTGTATGTTTATATAAGGAACTCAAAACTTTTTTGTTTCTGATATCACTTAAATGTTCACCGACCCTTAATTTTAAGGGTCAGGAAGTCTGTCCCACATAAAATGCCCGACAGCTGCATTGGGCTAAATAAATAATCCAACTGGTACTGCAGTTAGCAAAAAAAGAAACATTATAAACATGTGGAGAATTATGAGAACTGAAACTGTCTGACTTGAGCACCCTCGGACAGTATAAGCAGTGCCCACATGGATGACAACCCACCAAAAGTTGCCCAGTTACTGTTGTTTGAGCGGGGGGATTTGGAAAATAATTCCGCACCCTTTTGTAATGACTAAATAGAGATCCCAATGACCGCACCTTCCGAAAAGAATAAGAACACTGATCTTTGATGTAATTATTTAATGTGTTGTCTGACTGTAATAAATACCAATGTCTTTGAATGATACTCATGAAGCTCCTATTATTTCTGCCATATGTAGTGACCAATCTAGGCTCCTGAGATTGGTCTGTAGACTTAGGATGATATGACAGCAACTGTGTCCTATCTTGTTGATTTGCAAACTGACTGGCCCTAGTGATGTCACCTGCTTGATATCCCCTGTTCTTAAATCTGGCTGTTAACTCCTGACGATGGTAGGCATACATGGAGGAATCAGAGCAAATTCCCCTGATACGAAGAAATTGTGATTTGGGGATATTGCTGATGACATGTTGTGGGTGGAAGCTCGTGGCATGAAGTAGGGTGTTGAACTGAGGAAACTTTCTAAATACCTCACTCTCCAAAATGTCTGATTCAGTTCTCTTAATTGGCACATCCAGGAAAGTGATTTCCGATCTATTATAAGTTAACTTGAATTCTACACCCCACTTGTTGGAATTCAAATATTCCAAAAATTCAAACACAAATGCCTCATCCGCTCTCCATACCAACCAACAGTCATCAAGATATCTCCTCCAAATGTCGAATTTGTTCATAAAAATATTATGATTAATATCATAAATCAATTGTTCCTCCACGTAAGCCATGAACAGGTCCGCATATATAGGGGCAAAAGAAGCCCCCATAGCAGTGCCTTGGATCTGCCAGAAGCATTTGTCTTTAAAATAAAAGACATTATGGGTAAGTACCAATTCAGCCATACAAACCAGAAGAGTGTTAAATCCTGGTTTGTACATATTTGCCCAATCAAGCCAATATTGCAAAGCAGTAAGTCCCGCCCAATGGGGGATACTAGTATATAAGGAGGTGACATCCAAGGTACATAAGAGCAGTCCGGTTCCAGTTGCATATCTGATATAATGGCAAGAAACTGTGTGGTGTCCTGTATCCTCGCCCGTATCAGAGATAACAAAAGTTTGAGATATTGTGTAAGAAATTCCGACAAGGGCTCAGTCAAGGAGCCTCTGCCAGAGAAAACTGGTCAAACAGGCGGTCTATTGGAATCCTTATGGATCTTAGGCAAGAAATAAATGTATTGTTGTCTAGGGTGATTGACCTTGAGGTGATAACAGGTATCACGAGTAATTATACCCTCCTCTTCTGCTAGATCCAAAAATGTGTCAATGTCATGTTTAAACTTACTGGTTGGGTCAACAGACATTGCCATATAATGAGATTTATTAGATAGTTGTCACTCTGCCTCTGCCTCATAATCCACCCAATTCTGAACCAACACTGGCCCACCCTTGTCCGCCGGCAAAATAACACTATCATGATTATTAATAAGATGTTCAACACACAACCTTTCTTGTTGGTTGAGATTGTCCTTAATAATATTATGCTTGCTCAGATTCAGATGTAAATCTCTGAGAACCTCATTTTGAAAAGACTGTACAATGGGTGACACTGGTGGCTTGAACTGTGAAGGTCTAAATCGAAAAGTTGCGAGGCCAGATTGATCTACCTTCTCCCCTTCTAAATTATGAAAAAACAATCTTAAATTAAAGGTATGGCAAAAGTTGACAACATGTTGTGCAAAATGATGCTCCGAAACACAAAAACCTGGCACAAAACCCAAACCTTTATTTAGAACCTGAAGTTGTTGATCATTGAATGTAACAGAAGATATGTTGTGTACATTATTCACTTCAACATTCAAATTTTGGTTATATTCTGTATTTTTATGTGCTTTTTTTATTATATTTGAGTGGAGTGTTCAGACCTCAGATCCGAACTTATAATTGTATGGTTCAGTTATTTATTGAATTTGCTTGTCATTACACCACCGACCAAATTGCATATATTCATTTGTTGTATCCACTGCTACAGTTAGCATTTGGGGTTTGTCTTTTGGCCTTTTGGGTACGTGGCAGGTACAGGTTGTGTAAGTTGATCTATCGAAGTGTCAAGCAAGCATTGTAAACATCAAGAATTTTATTTGAAAGATTTATTTTCTATATCACTATAGACACTGAGCAACCAGGCACCCTGTTTTGGGGTGCAGTTTATTGGCTATTATTGTGCCCATGTTGGCCATTTTCTGATGCCTTATATTTGGTGAAGAGAACCAAAGTAATATATTGGTTTTGGATTATTTGTGGTATCAGCTGTATAAAACAGTTTTGGAAACAATATCCTCATTTGACTGATGTGGACAGTGGATTTATTCTGACTTTTCAGGTTCTTATTAAAAATTGTGGTCTTTTTGGTCGGTGATGGATTTGGCAACCATTATCAAGGGTCTTTCATCTGACTCTGGGGATTTGGGAATTTTTGGCCTGGGGTCAGGTAATGTTAACAATAGTTCTGGTGTTCAGGACCCCTCTCATGATTGTAGGTCAGCTCTTATGAAGTTGACTACAAATCTTATCACTCTAAGGAAAAATGTTGGCATCTTAGGTTGTTTCGGGCATGTCAATGGAGTAAAATTGCCCCTAGGGGATTAAGAATAAGGTTGCAACCTATGGTTGCTGAACCAGATGAGCTTCTTTTGGCCCAATGGTCTGAGGCAAAACAACATGACTTTTGTTAATATATTGACTAACCATTATGAGAGGAAGGTGGAGGAACAAACTAGTCAGGGTTTGAGTTTAAGTAAAGGATTTGAGGATTTTTCATCACTCTCATGTTATAATATTTGTATTGATAAGCTTGGCAAGGATTTGTTGGAATTGGAATCTGGGTTGAAGAAACGAAAAATAAAAAAGTTTACTTGTGATGTGGGAGATTATGAGAGAGGTAAACCTTTTGAGGTGCGTCCCAGGGTTAAATTTGTTGCACCTAACCAAACCCCTAATAAGTCTAGGGCTTCTTAACCTAGGTCGATACTCAAGAAAAGAGACAGGGAGTTCGCAACTTCTGGGGATGAATCATCATCAAACACGGATTGGAAGGATGGCCATACCAGAGTTTCACCAGCTCCCAAGAGGAACAATTTAGGGCAGAGTTTGATGGGGGGATCCCTTTATGCACAGATCCCAGAGATGGGGGGGGGGC
Source organism: Protopterus annectens (assembly GCF_019279795.1). Taxonomy (NCBI): domain Eukaryota; kingdom Metazoa; phylum Chordata; order Ceratodontiformes; family Protopteridae; genus Protopterus; species Protopterus annectens. The sequence goes on from NC_056729.1 coordinate 1,406,454,264, forward strand.
ACAAAAGACATCATGGATTTTGGGGTGATTCTTTAAATTAAGGGTCGGTAAACATTTAAGTGATATCAGAAACAAAAAAGTTTTGAGTTCTTTATATAAACATACACTCAAACATCCCACAGGGATCTTTAGCTTCATGGTCATTGACCGTATCAGGTTTAAGAGTAATGAGGTTCATGTATTACATGAGTTACTAACAAATAAAGAAAAAATGTGGATTGTTTAATTGGGAGCTCTATTTTCACCTGGGTTGAATGACCAATTTTGAATTATTTTGAAATGGATTATTATTTTTAGATTTCATTGGATTCTTGTACATATATTTTGTGATATCTAATAATTTTGTCATATATTAATTTTTGCTATTTAGCTATGTAATATATTTTTATCCACTAGAGGGTGCTGCTACACTGAATAGAAATGTGTGTGTGTTAACAGTTTTTTATATTATTTTCTGTGGTGTGGTTACTGAGGAAGGCTTTTGCCGAAACCGGTATGACCCCACTGGGTTAATGTTTTATCTAGTCTTCATGGAATAAAAAATTGTTTTGCCAGTAGTCTACACTGGAGGATTGGAGTGCTGGCTTCTTTTTTGCTGTTTCGTTGATGTGGTATAGCCGTGCACCAGTCACTCGTGCAGGTATATTGTGTGTTGTCAGTTTTTAGTGTACCTATCTTTCTATCTCAGTTCAATGTAGTACATTCCTCCACACTACAGCATGACTCTTCCACACCTCTTATTCCTTCTCAAGAACAGATCTACTGTTTACTTTTACTCATAACTGCTCTACTTAGTACTCTAACTGCACTCTCATCTAGTGCTATCCAGCTTATATCTGCTAATGCTGTAGTTTGTTCTTAGCTTTCCTTAAAAAAAGATTCCTGAAAATTACAACACAGTAAACAGTACTGATAATCATCTTCTACAGGGATATTATCTTATGTGTTTTCTTCTCAATATGTAATATACAGCTTTGTATTTACTGCTGCCTTGTATCTACCTTCAAAGTTTCAGTGTTTCACATTCATGTGCAAAGGCCCAAGGGCCATATCACACTGCAGACTCTAAATCTGTGGAATACACCTTTACATTCATCCAACTACCTAGATAATTTTTAAATACATCCTACGCAAATCTACCCCAACCTCAGGCCAACACCAATACAAATCAACCAGAAATTTGGCTAAGTAACAATCCATCCATATTTAATGAAACCTTAGCTAAAGTAAATTTGGAACCCCTCAAATGTCTACCACTTATTGAGGCTGTTGAATTCTTTAACTCACCATTCCTACACATCCTAAATAGGCAAGCACCCACCCGCCAACAATGAATAAAACATAACCATGTAAGCTGGCTCTCAAAACCCACCAAAGAAGTCATGCCCACAAGGGATAAAATCTGGAAATCATGGCAGAAAAACAAAGACCCCTCATCTCTATTACAATAGAAGCAACTCCGTAACCAGGCATAACGTATAATAACCAGAGATAAAAATGCCCACTACCTTCATGTACAAAGTCAATATAAAGATAATCCCCAAAAATTCTGGTCCTCCATTAACCAACTATTACACCCACGCTCTCAAAACAACCCATTCCCTGACCCACACAAAACTCCTGCTGAATTTGCAACCCTCTTCAATTCCTACTTCATAGACACCATAGCTAACCTAGCCATCACCTTTCCTACAGTTAACACCACCACCACCAAGACAGCTGATGACCAAATCATTCCAGAAAACAATCCTACCCTTGACTCCAACCTAAAATTCTCCTCCATACCCACAGCCACAATAAAAAACTTTTAATTAAGCTAAATCCCTATACTCTGGCCCCGACAATCTACCCCCATACTTCCTGCAGCTAGCTGCAAACTCTATAGCTTATCCCATCAGCATACTCATTAACAGATCGATTAAAGAATTCCTAGACCCAGATATCTGGAAAAAAATATTCATTCTCCCCTTACACAAAGGCGGCACCAACACAGACACAACAAACATTCAGCCCATAGCAATTCTCTCACCCCTCTCTAAAATGCTGGAAAAATGCATCCATGCTCAACTCCCCAACCACCTGCTTGAAAACCAAATTGTATCACCCACTCAGCATGGTTTCAGACCAGGACACAGCACCACTACTGCCCTCCTCTCCTTCCTAGAAACAGTTAACCAGGCACAGGCTTCTGGCAAAATAATTGCTTCTCTTTTCCTCGCCCTCTCCAAAGCTTTTGATACCATTTCCCACAACATCCTCCTCTCTAAACTATCCACCCTCCAATCTGTCATATTTGATCCATGTGTGTTAATTACTTTGAATGTATTGTATGCTTGTATACTTTAGCAGTTTATCTGACATGTCTGTTATCTTGTCTTCTAACACACTGTAAGCATTATATTGTAACTATGTTTTATCTCTGTGGAGCTTTTCTCCCCGGGCCTACGCTGAAAATGGGCATTCTTTGGCCCAGTGGACCTTCCCGGTCAACAAATGCAATAAATAAATAAAAATAATTTCCCCACCTACCCTACAGTGGTTCAATAGCTATCTCTCCAATAGGTGGCAATCCACCAAATGGCAAGAATCCTACTTTCCCTTCCTCAATACTTCTACAGGGGTACCCAAGGCTCCATACTTGGTCCTCTCTTATATAGCAGCGTTATTAACAACTTTCAGTCCACTCTCCCACAATGCTCAGTAATCCAGTAGGCCAATGACTCTACAATAATATACACTGCAAATTCCAGCTCTAAACTCCAGCAAATCACCCAGAATACCCTCACCTCTACTGAATCTTGGATGCTTAACAATCATCTTGCCCTAAATCCAAAAAAAAAAAAACTAAACTAGTACTTTTTACCCCTAAGAAAACCACTCCCCTAGATAAAAAACTCTTCGCTATACAAGCCCAAGACAATACCACTACAGAAGTTGTCCCACACACTAAACTACTAGTCATTATTATAGATGAAAACCTTAAGTTTGACCTACACATAAACAATAACATAAAAAAACACCAAAATCATGGTATGCTCTACAACCACCAACACTTTCTTAGCATCTCTACTACACAAACCCTTGCAACCGCCTTTTTATTATCCTCTCTACTTTATGGCACCCCTCTCCTCACTAATATCCAAAATTCTACAAAATCCAAACTTCATATGTATTACAACAGAATAGCCAAATTTGCCACCAAGGCCAAATTCTCGTCACACCATTGTAACTCACTGAAACAATTAGCCTGGCTGGGACTCCCCCACCATCTCTCATTCACCTAACTAACTACAGTACACAAAATAATCTACAGACCACAGACTGTCCTGCTCTCTCAACACTACTTGCCAAATACCAACCCAGCAGGCAACTAAGATCTGAAAATCATCTGCTTCTAAAAGTAGAAAATCCCACTTTACCTGCTGGTCAATTCCTTCACCATTGCCAAACTATGGAACTCACTTCCACCTGCTATAAGAAACACAGGCAGTACAACCACCTTCAAACAAATACTGAAAAATCATCTCAACTCTTCCTGGCTATGTACCTGCTCTATAACCTGACCTCTTCCTTCTCCTTATATAATAACTTAACTCCTATGCTTTTTGCTACTGCTGACTGATGATATTTTCTCCATAATTATTATTTTTCATCACTTATTGATACTGGTACAATAACGCTGATTAATATATCTCTGCTTACACCTCTCTGATTGAATTCATCTGGCAACCAACTAAATTCCTGCTTTTATTTATATATTCTGTATATATTACTGTAATCAAACCAACTAAATTCCTGCTTTTATGTATATATTCTGTATATATTACTGTAATCACTATGTGCAACACTGTTTCTACTTCTGTACCAATTAATGTTTATTTTTTTTTCTGTATCTACATGTTCTTGTCAGAGCTTTTCTCCCTGGGCCTCCACTGAAAATGGGCTCTTTTAGGCTCACTGGACTTTGCTGGTGAACACATGCAATAAATAAATAAAATAAAATAAATAATGATGTACTGTTTCTAATATCCAGTGGTAACTTATTCCATGCTTTAATAATGGACTGAGTTATAAACCTACATCTTTGTAATGTTTCACATATATCAAGTTTATAAATAAAATTACTACCTCTTAGATTTTTACTTCCCTGAAGTAACTCAATGTTTAACATAACTTTTAGCCCTTCATTGTATAATGTCTTACTGGTTCTTTATAGAATTTAAAGTGAACTTAAAAATGTCAATTTTATCCATCATTATAATACCCAGCTCAAAAGGAAACATAATTCAGAGGCAACATATGAGTACCAGGCAAATCACTCAATGGAGAATAGTTTTCTTTTGAGTTATGTTTGTTAGTCCTCACTCATCAAGTGGAAAGTGTATCCCACTATGTCATTATGATACCAAACTCCTTGTACTGATAACTTTATTTAAGTCACAGTTTGCCATCATAATACCATATTTTGATCAACATTTTGCCATCATAATACCATATTCTGATCAGCAGTTTGCCATCATAATACCATATTCTGATCAACAGTTTGCCATCATAATACCATATTCTGATCAAGCTGGTCCAAAAGACTTACTAGTCTTGTCTGTAAAGTCATGGAATGCATCATCACTGGCCTCAAAAACCAGGACATTAAAAATTTGATTAGGCTCAACCCACAGTAATTCAGATTTTTATAAAGGCAGGTCATGCCTGATGAAGCTTGTGATCCTCTTTGGAAAGGGCAGACAGATGAAGTACAGTGGTCACACTGTTCATACTACCTGCCTGCATCTGGCAAGGGTATCTGACACCATACCATATGATGGGGCTGTTAATAATAAAGGGCTTAAACACTGATTCCTTTGTGGTAAAATGGATTGCAAACTGGCTTGAGGGTAAAATGCATGTTATCAGGGTTGGTGATGCTTCCTCAGTTAAAAAGGTGACCAGTGACATTCCACAGAGTTCCATACTTGGTCCCCTAATTTTTGGCATGTACGTCTCTAACCTAAACACTGACAACAAGAACCTTTAGCTGACTAAGTCTGCTAATAATTTTAAGTTGGGCACAGTTGTTAAATCAACCAATGACACTGATTCCATTGAAATCTAACAGACGTGCTAATTACTGGTGCATCAAAAAAACAAGAAATGCAATATGATCTTTTATGGAAATTAACAAATTCCTGTTGTCTACTGTATCAATGACACCGCACTCACCAGTGAGTCTGTGATCAGGGACTTGAGCACCTGGGTTGTCGGCTCCTACTCCTTCACTCACCATGTAGCAACTGTTGTCAGAAAATTCTTTCTATACCTCACAATTAATCACAAAGAGCATCTCATCTAAAACTAGGGAAGTTACTGTTCTGCTGAACTCTGCTCCGATTAGACCCATTATAGAATATAATGTACCCTTTGACATATATCTCAGACAAATGAAAAATTCTGAAAAACTGCAAAGGTTCCTAACAAAAACAATCTTGGGCTTCAAAAATCTTAATTACCAAGAAATGCCAGATGTAATATATGCTCTTGAGAAGAAAAATGTGTCTTGCTTTTAATGCTCTCAGGGACCCTATTATCCGAGACAGTCTCTTTCTTGATAGTGTGGCCAACACTAGAACAAGAGGTCTCAATTTTCATCTGGTATTAAACAAAACTAAATGGAGGGATGGGTTCATTACCCAGTGTGCTTCCATTTGCTCTGGAATAGGCTCACATTATATGTCAAATAATGTGACTCCATGTCAGCCTTTAAACATAACTTAGACAAATGGATGGGTGTTTTAAAATACACTCTAGGATTTATAGGACTTGCCCTCCTTGAAAAGGTTGGTAGTACCTAAGGGTGGTTATCGGAAAGACAAGGACGGTTGTCAGTCAAATTGCTTTTATTTTATATGAAACCTACAATAAAAAACATAATTCCACTTTAACACAATTAATATTCAATCACATACCTCTAAATCATTTACCCAGCTGTGTTAAGCAATTATTAAATAGTAAGTAGCTTTGATAAATAAGCACCAGTCTTAATATCATTAGTATATTTTCAAATCCCAATACTGATTACATGTTGGTAAAAAATACAATGCATCAATAAACAGTGCTGGACCTAATACAGACCACTCTTGGACACTGGATGTTATAATGTACCAGGCTGTATATTACCCCTGTACCTTGGCTTGCTGTCACCTACCAACTAACCATCCTTTAACCCATTCTACAACATAAGGGATGGTGTTTAATTTACCACAGTGCTGATGATAACATGAGAGGATATAATGTCAAATGTCTTTGCAAGATCTAATTAAACTACACACACTTTAACACCTACATCAACAAATTCATTAACAGATTCACAAAAATCTATTAATTAGTCAGTGTTGAGCTTTGATTTGCAAAACCATATTGGTACATATAAATCTTTGGGTATATTTTCCATCTTTTTCAAGAACTGCTAACAAGAATTTTTCAAAACACATCCCAAGTAACATCATTACGCTTACTGGCCAATAGTTGTTAATCCTATCAAAGCTTCTCCATTATGCACAGGAGCAATATTAGTCAGTTCCAAGCACGAGGAGCAATTCCTTTTGTCAACAGTTTATTAAATATAACTGTGAGAGGCAATGCTATTGTACTCACATATTTCAATAGTTGTTACTATGTCATCATCTTTCTTGCCAAATGCTACACTGTTACACCTAGTCCATACAGGGACTATGCTACATTGGGGCACACATGGGCACATGCCCAGTCTGTGAAACTGTGTGCCCTAGTCAGTGTCCTAGTCCTTGGGAGATTAAAAATTAAGACAAAAAGAGGGCTTTCCAAGATGGCTGCACATTGATCAACAGCTTAATTCCAGCTCTCCCAGTGTGAAAAGGCAATCTGTAAGATAAGGCCCAGTAATTCTGCCTGGTTTAGCAAAATTCAGTAACTGGATAGTAAGTACACTGCCTGCAGGCCAGCAAAAACTAAACTTACACAGCCTGAAAGAAAATCAATGAGAAGAGGTGAAGAGAAAACACTGACTGGGAAAAATCCCTCAGTTGTTCAACAAAAAGCAGTTTAAGCTCCAGCTTTGGTACAAGAGATGGCCTTCAGAAATTTACAGGAAAATATAAGTCAAATGTGCTCAAAGCTGATTAAAATAAATGCAACAACAAAGGAGGATAGCAACTCAAATAAAATATTGCGAAAAAATGGAAGAGTTTTAAACCAGATACACTGATTAAACTGCAAAAATCAGAGACTGAAATGAAGAAAAGGATGTCTGGGCATGAGATTGCTCAAGAAAAATCGTTAACAAAAACATAGAGTTGGAGGACAGAGAATGCATGGAAAACCTCAGACTTTTTGCTGTACCAGAGAAACTTGAAGAAAAAGACTATATTAATTTTATGAAAGCATGAACAAGTAACTGGACTGGTATTCCAAAGTAGGATTTGTTAATTGAAAAGGCTCATTGTGTGTATGATCCAAACCTGACCATGCGAAAGCAGCTAAGACCTGTATTAGCAAATATGCACTCATACAAGCAGAAAGAGTTGATCAGGACAAAATTGTGGTAGAATGGTAAAATACTAAAAATCGCAGAGAGTAGAGTGTTTGTGGGAAATAATTATTCACTGTACACCAAGCAAAAGGGAAGTCAATTTATCCCAGCAATCTCAGAATGCCGAGAGGCAGGTTCATAGGTTTATACTAGGCTATCTGCCCCAAGGCATTTATAAGCCTAGCCCGAATTTTTGTGGCTTACGCCACCCCTTATATAAAAAAATACTGTACCCATTAGTTTGTTGTGCCTCTGTCCAGCAGTGACACAGAGATGATTCCCGGGGTAAACCTACGATCTCCCATCCACAGGTCAAGATTTCTCTTGAACAGAGCCAGCGAGGTGCTCTGCCTCACATGGACCGGGAGTCTATTCCACAGCATAGGGAGCCTCTGAGTGATAAATCTATCCCTCCAGCACGTCCTATTTATATCTGTGCTAAGGTTTAAGTCGCTTGCTCTAGTGGTTTTGGTGGATTTGGATTTTTTGAGGTGGAGCATGTCCATTAATTCCGGGTTGGACATGGCCTTGTATGTCAGGCACATGTCACCTCTGAGCAGATGGTATGCGACTGAATAGAGCTGGAGTTTCTTCAATCTGGCAGCATATGACAGATTTTGGAGTCCCTTTATCCTTTTGGTGAGAAACTTTGGGGTCTCTCCAATTGCTGCAGATGTCGGGTGAGATACATCCCGAATGGGGCATTGTACTCGATCATTGGTCTGATAAGTGAAGAGTACAGGGGAACAATGACCTCACTAGATCTGGATGTGAATCCCTTCATGATCAGGTGGGCAATGTAGAAGGTCTTTCTAACCACTTTAGCAACGTGAGTGTCAAAAGAAAGGCCACTGTCAACCTGGGTCCCCAGGTCCCTGATAACCTCTTCTGTGCTTAGTGGATTGCCACCTATATGGTAGCTTGGGGTTACCTTGTTTTTCCCGAAGTGTATGACTATACATTTTTTGGCATTTAACTTCAGGCCATGGCTCTGGCACCAGCTATCTGTTTCCGTGAGTCCCTTCTGAAGGATATCCGTGTCCGATGCACTTTCCACTATGGCGCCCAGTTTGCAGTCGTCTTCAAACTTTGTCAGCCAAAGACCTCCCATGTTGGCCTGTACTTCTGAGAAGTAGATGCCGAACAATAGGGGGCCAAGGACCGAGCCCTGTGGGACACCACTTGTGACCGGCTTGGAGTATGACATAGCGCCAGCAACTCTAACCCTGTGGGTTCTGTCCTTAAGCCAGTTTGCAACCCATCTTGTGACATATGGGTTTACATTTAAGCTGGTAAGTTTTTTTACAATACCCGAGTGGGGTATTGTGTCGAAAGCCTTTGCAAGGTCAAGGTAGGCTAACGTGCTTGCCACAAATGTAACAAACATTTGCTGCAGTTTATACCCTGCCTGCACAGAGTACTACAACACTCAGGTTTTAGTTAAAAAAGTGATAATTTCTCTTTTTAACTTTTAAACTGTAGCAAACTGCTTGCTACAATGTAGCTAGCTTAAACCACATACGGAGAGCTACCATGCTCAGTTGTGTATTGCATTAGAGATCTGGATCAGCTGATCAAGCCTCCCTAACACTTTGCACCCAGGGCAGTTGCCCATCTCACCCTAGCTACACTACTGTCAGACTTTACCAGTGAAACCTTTTCCAGTGCTCAAAAGGAAATAATGAACTTGAAACAGAGACTGGGGTTGGAAGATGGAGATGAACAGGAAAAAGACCAGCAACAGTATAGGCTCCCCATCCATGTAAAACAGAGTTCACCCCGACCCTATTTAAATGAAACCTTGACAACTGGATGGGAAATCGTAAATTTACCCACAGTCTGGCCCCCGTGTCCCTTATGAATAAAGGCCATCAATAAGAAAAGTATTATCCTAACTAACAATCCCATACAAATCCCTTGATACCTGCCTACTAACATGCCCCCCATATGACAACTGGGACCAAAATGGTTTGGGGTGTGCGGCTAGGGGCCCTAGTGGTTTTTAGCCTAGTAAAAACCTATAAACCTAGTGAACTTAGTGAATAAAATATGAAATTATAAAGCATCAATCACATCTGTGAAATAGGGCTTTAAAAGAAAAAGAAGCTAATAAAGATAGGATTTTTGTTGACTTTGTTAAACTTGCAGGGGTGACTGACAGGCATGTGCTTCACATCATGTCACTGATGTTTGGACAGACACTACAAGGGAAAAAAGGAGAAAATAACTGTAAGTAAAACAATTTTTATTCTTAACAGTATTAGTATAAAGCTTTTTATGACATAATTGGTATATTATATAATAAAGGATTTTTAGTAAATGTGTGTGATGAAGATACTAAAGTAAACAAGTACTTTTGTTCTTATTTTAGTTTTTAAAAAATGTAGGCATTACAATGTAAAAAGAGAAGAAAGACTGGACAAAAGCATGTCTGAGTTAATGGGCTGTTGGGATTGGGGATGGGGTGTAAAAGTTCATTAAATATAATATGTGTAGGGCTGAAATGTTTTCTTTTACTTTTGTATAGGTGAATGTCTGAATGAATGCCCTTGGCTTAATCTAATGACAATTTTTTGTTTAAGCAAGTAGTTTTTTTTTTTTTTTTTTTTTTTATGAGAAACTACAATGTTATGAATAGTTTTCCTTTAGCAAATAAATATTGTGTTAGTTGAGAAGCACATTTTGTTCTCATGTTTCTATGGAAACAAGCGGACTAAAGATGAAGGCTGCACATTGTTTACTGAGAGAAACATAAACTTAAAAATTATAAGGACAAGCCTCTCAGTAAAAAATAAATTTTGAAAGTACTGAAAGTGAATATGAGATATTTTCTGGAAACAAAATAATGAATTTACTAAAACAAACGCATAACTTATTTTTATTTAAAGATAGCCACTGTACTTTTTCTTAAGGCCATACGTTAATATTTTTTGAAAGAGTATAATTTGTTTTTCACATTTTAGATGGCAATAAAGAAAGACAAGAACAAACAGCAATTAGTGCAAGTAGGAGTACAGGTTATGGTATGCACTTTAGCATTCTTGCTCGTCCCTCTCTAATACAAATGACAAGCAGGCACGGTATTTTCTTTAGATGCTTTAATACACAGAAACATATCAGGAGGGAAAGCAGCATCATAAAATATAAACAAACTGGTTAACAGACAGACCTTATATACATACATGCGTACATCTCAACAGCTTACTACAAAACGGCAGTCAGATTTGCACGTGCTTAGTATTTATACACTTGTGCAAGCCCTTACATAGCTTCTTAAAGGTATATACACACACACTGATCTACATCCTCCCTCTTAAGAAGTTTGCCCTTGGTAAAAACAACATTAAAGTTAGACATACATTATCATAGACATTAGAAACAAACAGAATGTTCATGTTCAAGTCACTGTTTATCTGTTACATGGTCTGGAGATACAACCAGATCTCGTAACATAATAATCTGGACTGAATTTAACAACAGGGACAGTCTTTGATAAACAACTCTTATCAGGAACTTCAGGATTTGTCACAGGAATGGGATATTCTCTGGAACTTCCTCTGGAATTGGAACACCAGATAACTCACTCTGAGATAAAGAGTCTTTCTCACAGGATATGTGTTATATGCTAAGACACCAGCATCACGTTTCTGATTCCACCTAAACTCTGCTCCTTGTGATTCCACAATGTATGATCTCTACTCTGGGCAAATATTCTTCATGACACCAATCCGATCATAACCTTTGGACGTTTGCATCCTTACCACTTCTTCTTCTCATAATGGATTGAGCAGTTTGCTGGTCTTATCATAGTAGGACTTCTGGGTTTAACGCTTCTTCAGCAGATTGGCTTTCACTGATCTGTTGTTCTTAACACATGGAACCAACAGCTGATTACTGATTGGTAATGTGGTTATGGTTTATCTCAACAGAAGTCTCTGAGCAGGTGAACCAAGATGTTTATCACAAGGAATGTTTCTGAGATTCAAGAGATTTAGGAAAACATCACTATTGTCTCATTTTGACTTCTCTAGTAACTGTTTCGCAGTTTGAACTGCACATTCTGCCAAATCATTTGACTGCCGGTACTCTGGGCTACTCGTGACATGAGTAAAGTCAACCTTTTGAAATGTTGGCTTGAATGTTGACCATTCCACTCAAAGATGTCTGTGGCTACTGTCAACCAAGGTAGTTCAGGAATCTGGTTTAGCTAAAGTGGTTCTTTATGTTGATGTGGCTTAGTACTATTACAGACGGAACAAGATAAAAGTGCTCTCTCAATGTTTTGTGACATAGAAGTCCAAAATACTAGATCTCTCGCCCTTCTTTTGGTAGAGTCGGCTCCTGGGTGACCACAATGCAAGGCAGTAATGTATTCTTGCTGCAAGGACTTTGGAAAATTACTTTTGGACCTCTTATACTGAAAAAGTACAGTTTTGTACCTACCATAAATGTAGATGTCCGATAGATATGCAACTGCAGTCATAACATATGGGTAGCCCTCGGTCGGCCGGATTCCAAAGTCTGGGTCCGACGTCGGCTGATGTCACATTTCTCTCCGACGTCAGAGCGGCTGGAGTATATAAGCATCAGCCGGCGCCATCTTCTTCAGTGTTTCTTGCCCCAGATGCCAGGTGCCCTCCAATGAAGGCTGTAATCAAATTGGAAGACAAAAATAGGTTTCCAGACAATAAATAAGCAATAAACAGATACACCATAACAGATATCCCCAGCTAAGGATAATAGGGATAGGAGTGGACCCAAGGCATAGAGGGGAAGGAGGGAGGGAAAACCCGACTGCAGTTGCATATCTATCGGACATCTACATTTATGGTAGGTACAAAACTGTACTATGTCCTTCAAGAATGCAACTGCAGTCATAACATATGGGTTGAATACCATAGCTTAGCTGGGGAGGTGGTATGCTCTAGGAAAAGGATGGTGTAGCTATCAATCCCTGCAGGACTGCCGAAGCAAACCCTGCTCTGGATCTGGAATATAAAGGAGGTTGTAGTGTTTGGAAAATGTATGCACGGAGCTCCATGTGGCAACTTCTAGAATGTCTTTTGTAGGCACCCCTCTTAAAAAAGCTGTAGAGGTGGCTGTAGCTCTGGTGGAGTGTGGTCTGACATTGACTGGCGCACACTTTCCATGGAAGGAATAACAGAATCTGATGCAATGTCCAATCCATTTTGAAATTGTCTGTTTGGAAATTGCTTTTCCTTGTATTCCAGGGGCATAAGCTACAAAAAGCTGATCAGACTTCCTACTGGTCTTGGTTCTGTCTAGGTAGTAGCGAAGTTGTCTGTGTATGTCCAAGGTATGTAACAGTCTTTCCCCTTTGTTCTCAGGATTGGGAAAGAAAGTAGGCAGGTGAATTGCTTGATTTAAAGAAACCCTGGATACCACTTTTGGCAGAAAAGTAGGGTTGGTTCGTAGGGAGACCCTGTCTCTGTGAAAAGTTATGAACGGTGGTATTGCCATTAAGGCCTGTAATTCCGAAACACTTCTTGCTGAGGATATGGCCAGCAGGAAAGCTGGCTTCCAGGAAAGAAATTGTAACTCCACAGAAGCTGCTGGCTCGAAGGGAGGTAAAGTCAATTTTTCTAGGACAAAATTGAGGTCCCAAGCTGGTACTGGTGCCTTTCTTGGGGGCTTTATATTCTTGATTCCTCTAAGAAATTGCCTTAGCAAAGGATGTGAAAACATAGGTGGATCAGTGTTGTATCTAGCTGAGATAGCTGAAACATGTATTTTTATGGAAGAGTATGAGAGTCCGTTGTGTAACATATCTGCCAAGTATTCCAGAATGAGAGGGATGCTCAAAAGTGATGTATCATGACCCTTGTTGGTATTCCAAATGCTGAATCTCTTCCATTTGGCTGAGTAAGCCTTTCTGGTGGATGGTCTGCGGGCTTCTGTTAGTATCCGCTGAACTTCCTTGGAGAGAGGTAAATTGAGGTTATTTATGAGATTTCCCAAGCTGTTAGCTGTAGAGTCTGGATGTTGGGATGAATAGTCCTGAAGTTGTGTTGAGTCAGAAGTTGAGGCCATTGTGGAAGGGCCCACGTTTTGTTGTGACATATGCTCTGTAGTAGTGGGTACCAGTGTTGTCTTGGCCAGTCTGGAGCTATTAGGATCCCCTTCGGTTGCTCTGCCTTGATTTTTAATAACACTGTGGTCATCAGTGGCAGGGGTGGAAATGCATAAATTATTAGGGAGCTCCAGTTGAATGAAAGGGCATCTACTTTCCATGCTTGTGGATGGTATGTCCTTGAGCAGAACTTTTGTAAGTGATGATTGAGGTGGGAGGCAAATAGGTCCACGTCCGGCCTGCCCCATCTCGAGGTGAGTCATATAAAGATGTCTGGATGTAGCCTCCATTCGTGGGGGTCCAGGATATTCCTGCTTAGACTGTCCGCCAGAACATTGTCTTTGCCTGGAACAAACTGGGATTGTAGCTGTATGTTTAGACCCAGTGATTTTTCCCAAAGATTCATTGTCAGTCTGCAAAGGGGGTAAGAATGAGTGCCCCCCTGCTTGTTTATGTACCACATCACAGTGGTGTTGTCTGTCCGTATTAGTAGGTGGCCTTGTTGAAGTTGTTGTCTAAAGGCCTCGATGGCATGCATTACTGCTAGCATTTCTTTTTGGTTGATATGCAGATGTGTTTCCTTTGGGGACCATTGCCCTTGAATACATCTGCCCTCCATGTGTGCCCCCCATCCAAGGTCTGAGGCGTCTGTGGTCATTGTCTGTGTTATCTGAGGTTTTTTGAACGACATGCCTGTGTTTAACTGGCTTACTGTGGCCCACCATCGAAATTCCTTTTGTAGACATGGAATGAGTGGAATAATTGCTTCTAGGTTGTTGCTGTGTTGAGACCATAAGCTTTTTAAGTACCACTGAAGCTTTCTCATGTGTAGTCTTGCTAGTGGGACCAAGAGAATGCAGGATGCCATGTAACCCAGGGCCTGTAGGAAACTCCTTGCAGTCATCTGGGTGAGCTTTGCTAAACTTTTGAAGTAATGAGTTAACTTCTTTTGCTTGTCTTCTGTCTGGTAAGCCATTTGAGAGGCTGTGTCTAGTTTGGCTCCTAAGAAGGTTATTTGCTGGGATGGCTGAAGTCTTGACTTTTGAAAGTTGACTGTGTATCCCAGAGCCAGTAGCAAGTGTATGACATAATTCAAGTTTTTTGTCAAGGTTAGTTTGTTGTCCGCTTGTATGAGGCCATCGTCCAGGTACGGGTAGATTTGAATCCCCTGGAGCCTGCAATGAGCAATTACTGATGCCAGGCATTTCGTGAATACTCTGGGTGCAGTAGATAAGCCAAATGGCAATGCTGAGAATTGATAATGCTCTGGCCCTGCAAGAAATCTGAGGTATCTTCTGCAACTGTGTCTGATAGGGACATGCAGGTATGCCTCCTTGAGGTCCAGAGTAATCAGCCAAGACCCCTTGCCCAGCATGGAAAGGAGTTGCTGTAAAGTCAGCATTTTGAACTTTGGTACTATGAGAAAAGTGTTTAGAGCGGACAAGTCCAGTATTGGTCTCCATTGAGTTTCTTTTCTTGGAACAAGGAACAGTCTTGAATAAAACCCCTGACCTTGTTCTTGTTGTGGAACTTATATTGCTTTGATCTGAGCAAGCAGAGAAATTTGCTTGATAGCCTCTGCCCTCTGATTTTGTGGAAGATTTGGCATGCCTTGTTTTCTTGGCAAGGTATGAAAGTGGAACCTGTAACCGTGGTCTATAATGTCCAGTATCCATTTGTCTTTTGTCAGTTTGTGCCAATTTCTTGAAAACAGAGATAACTTTCCGCCCAAAGGAGCTTCTGTTTGCTCCTTGGTCAGCGGAAGTAGAGGAAAGTCATTGAGCTTGTCCCTGCGGGGCAGGAGAAACCCCTGTGTCACTTCTTTGGTTTGTTGGTTGCCATTGTCGTCCCCTGTAGGATCCTCTGTATTGCCCTCTTCCTCGGGCACGCCTGTTTTTACCCCTTTGAAATCTTTCAGGATTAGGAAAGGACCAGTTTTTAGAAGGCCAGTTCCTGCTGAATCTGGGCGGCTGAACCTGGAGGAAATCTTTGACTGTCTGTACTGACTTGGCTTTTTCCTCAATGGACTTTAATTAGAAGTTATGTACCTACCATAACGTTCCATGTTAGTTGTCTTCTCTCGCCTTCTTTCTTGCTGGATGGGATGGGTTCGGAGCCGATCCTCTGCTCCGACTTGGCACTTGCTTTAGCTTGAGAACTCCTTTTACCAGCTCGAGGCAACCCTATATCCCATGATGCAAGGCGGAACTACCTAAGATCTCGTTTGGTAGCTAACCTACCCTGCTAAAGACTAACCTAACATAATTAGGAACACAAGTTCATAATAGAAGTCCTCATATGAAGGCTCAGGAGGAAAACAACCTGATAGGAACTCTTCAAGATCTGTCCAGGCCAGGGGAAGGAGGGAGGGACGCAAGAAAGAAGGCGAGAGAAGACAACTAACATGGAACGTTATGGTAGGTACATAACTTCTAAATGTTAAGTTGTCAATCTCACCTTCATTCTTGCTGGATGGGACCGCGTCCCTAGCACCTGTATCCAGGGTGGCTCAATGGAACAGACTCTTGAGAACTGTGGAACCAAAACTGGCCCTATCTCTGGAGGCCAAGTCCAACTTGTAATGAGAGACAAAGGTATGAGGCGTGGCCCAAGTAGCTGCTGCACAAATGGTATCAATGGGTAGTCTATCCTGAAAGGCTGCAGAAGTGGATAGACTCCTGGTTGAGTGTGCTTTTGGTTTAGAAGATAGCTGTTTGCCTCTGAGAGAGTACACATAGGAAATGGTGGAAGTCAACCATCTGGATAAGGTCACTTTAGAAACTGGAAGACCTATCCTGTTTTCTGCATAGGAGACAAATAATTGGTCCGATTTCCTGAATTGTTTAGTTCTATGCAAATAGTACCTGAGCTGACGATGGACATCCAAAAATGCAGTTTCTGTTCAGCTCTGTCGGAATAGTTTGGGAAAAAGACTGGTAGATCTATAGATTGGTTAATATTGGTTTGAGACACAACTTTGGGGAGAAAGGAAGGGTTCGTTCTTAATGATACCCTGTCCTTATGAAAAACCAAATAAGGGGAACGAATGCAGAGAGCTTGAATCTGAAACCCTTCTTGCAGAAGTAACAGCCAGTAAAAATATAGTTTTCCAGGTCAATAACTTCAAAGAACATGAAGCAGACTGTTCAAGGGAGGTAGTATCAAGGATGCCAACATTAAGTTTAGATCCCATTGCGGAGGAGGATGCTTTATAGGCGGCTTTAGGAGAAAAACTCCTCTCAGAAAGGCCTTGCATAATCTATGAGACATAATGTTATTGTCATGCAAGCCAACATGATACTTGGAAATAGCAGCCAGTTGTACTTTGACTGTAGATGACGAGGATCCTGAATGAAAAACCTCCGCCAGGAAATCTAAAACAGAATGTACAGGAGCAGTAAAGGGATCAATATTTCTGGAATTTGCCCAAATAGAAAACGCCGCCACTTGCTAGCATAAACAGTCCTAGTGGACGACTTTAAAGAAGACACTAAGATGTCTCTGACTGAGTCAGAAATCATCGGTAGCCTGGCTAGGGAAGGAAGTGGAGCAACCAAGCAGTGAGGTTGAGAGAATGAATGGCCCGGTGCTGCTGACCCGACTGGTGGATCAAGAGATCCGGAACTGGGTCCAGATGCCAGGGCTGCACCAGAAGGTGACGATGCAGAGACGGAAACCAAATTTGTCGAGGCCAATATGGGGTAATGAGGATCAACTTGGCCCTCAAACGGTGGCTTTCTGAATGACTTGTGGAATCAAGGGAAAGGGAGGAAAAGCATAGAAGTCCCCGGGCCAATCCTGGGTTAGAGAGTCTCTCAGGGGTTGGCCTGGAAGGGGAAAGAGAGTGAAAAATCGGGCACTTGTTGTTTTGAGGAGTAGCAAAAGATCGCAACAAGGAGTGCCCCACTTCAGAAAAATCTGATCCACTACAGATTGATTGAGAGACCACTCGTGAGGCATCAGAATGGATCTGCTCAGCCTGTCCGCCAATAGGTTGGACCTGCCGGGATGTGCGTTGCTATCAGAAACCGATGAGAGGAGATCGCCCATTGCCAAAGTCTGAGAGCTTCTCGACATAACGGATAGGACCTGGTCCCGCCCTGCTTGTTGATGTACCAGACCACGGACATGTTGTCCGTTTGTACTGCAATAGTCCCCGTGGGAAGAAAGTCGTTGAGGGCTTGCAACGTTAAAAGCACTGCTCTCATCTCCAGGACATTTATGTGCAGATGGTATTCTATGGGTTGCCACGTCCCGTGGACCATCCTGCCCTGATAATACCCCCCCCCACCCGATCAGAGAGGCATCCGTAGTGACTGTGGCAACTGGAGGAGGGGAATAAATGGTCGGCCCTGATGAAGAAGAGGGGAAGATATCCACCAATTCAGATGAGCTCTGCACGACTTTGTGACTAAGATTTCGTGCCTCATCGGAAGACTGTGGTACGACCACTACGTGAATAGCATCCACTGCAGAAGACGCATGTGGAAGCGAGCCAGTGGTACAAGAACAATGGCCGCAGCCATAAGACCTAGAACCTTCAGTATAAATCTGGCTTTGATCTTGTTGCTCTGCAATAGAATCCGAACAAATTTTTGGATGTCCAGAATTCTTTGATCTGTTAGTTTGGCTAACATTTTGACGGTGTTTAATTCTGCCTATAAAGGTGATAGATTGGCAAGGCAGCAGAGAAGATTTTTCAAATTTACTGAAATTCCCAAACTCCTGCAAAGCTGTAGAGTGTAGTCTCTGGACTGAAGAAGCTGACACTTGGTGGTGGCGGAGAGGAGCCAGTCGTCCAAGTAGGGAAACACCTGGAATCCTTGACGTCTCAGATGAGCTGTGACCACTGCCATGCATTTGGTAAACACTCTGGGGCTGAAGTGAGGCCAAAGGGCAATGCTCTGAATTGGTAATGACTGGTCCCTAGCGAAGCGGAGAAACCTTCTGGAGCGTCTGTGAATCTTTATGTGATAGTACGCATCCTGAAGGTCTATAGAGCACATCCAGTTGTCCTTGCCCAGAAAGGGCAGAATGGACTGAAGCGTGACCATCCGGAATCTTGCCTTCTTGACAAATCTGTTTAGATTGCTCAGGTCTAATATTGGTCTCCAATCTCCCGTCCTTTTGGGGACCAAAAAGAATCTCGAGTAGACGCCGGATCCTACCTGGTCTGCCGGCACAGTCTGGACGGCTCTTTTTTCTAGGAGCTTTGAAACCTCCTGTTCTGCCAAATCCCTTTGACCGGGAGAGATGTCTGGAAGGGATTGAAGAGGTACGGGAAACCTTTCGAAGGGGATTTTGTAACCCTCGGATATGATCGACTGTACCCACATCTCTTGTGATAGGGATTGCCAGGCTACTGGGTACAGTGAAATCCTTCCCCCGACTGCCTCCAAGGGTGGACAGTCGGGCAACACCTCAGGGATGCTGAAAGGGCTTCTCAGGAAGAGACTCCCTGTTGCCCTGGTTCTGAGGACCCCCCCTGCCTCTAGGGCGCGTATTATTGTTACCCCTCTGCCTCTGGGGTAAACTGACCACGTGCGTCCGGTGTAGCTCCTTGGGCTTTACGGAACCACATCTCCCCCCCCTTCTGACCCTTGGGATATGGTCTAGAAGGAGTGGAAAACTGGACTCCAACGGCAGAAAGAGTTTTACCGTCCTGCTCACACTTGGTCAAGGTATCCTTCACCTGAGGTCCGAACAAAGCCGAACCATCAAAGGGGGTATTAGTGAATGACGCCTTAAAGGGGTCCGCAAAATTACAAAGCCGCATCCAGGCTTGGCGTCTAAGAGCAACTCCTGTGCCTGCGGCCCTGCTCGCTCCATCGGCCGCATAGGATATGAGCCGCATGGAGGAGTTAGATAGGGAATTCAGGATTGCAAGCTGCGAGGCAATCTTTTCTTGAGCCCCAGCATCAGAAGGATCCTGGACTACTTCACCCAGTTCCTTGAGAATATCTCGTTGAAGCCTGGTGAAGTGACAAAGGTAGTTCAGCGACGATAGCAAAGGTCGCTGAAGAAAACATCCGCTTTCCATACCTGTCCATGGTCCTAGAATCCTTGTTAGGAGGATGGACAGGTACTGAAGGATCCGCCAGTTCCTTCTTAGTGGCCGCCGCCACCATCATAGCATCCACAGAGACACCCTTGGAAAGGAACTGTTTGTCCATAGGGGCCGTGATGAATTTGGATGGTCTCCTGGGGACAGGTTCCACAGAATCTGGAGCCGCCCACGCCTTCCGAGCCACTACCTGCATAAGTGGGTCGAAAGGCGGAGACACCCAGGAGGTGGGGGGTCGGGAAAAGCTCCAGGTATACCGACTCATCCTCGGAGGGATCAATGGATGGCCAATTCCCCCTCTGTTTGAGGAGCTCAAGGATGTCTGAAAAGGAGACATCCTCAGAGGGGGATCGTGGGGAACCCTCCGACTCATCTAAGTCAGTATCCGATGTAGTAGACTCGGGGGAGTCTGTGTGTTTCCTCTTACACGTCCTTTTCTGAGGGGGTTCACCTGCTGGATCAGGAGAAACTTTGGAAGAGGAGGAAATTCCCAATGGGGAAACCTGGGGCGATGGATCCCTGGGCCTGAGAGCAAGAGGCTGGCAAGAGGCGTCTACAGGCACTGATGAGGGAGGAGCTAGAGGGATGGACCGTTGACCAGGCTCAGAGGCCAGGACACTCCTCATCACCTCAAAGGCTCCCCTCCCCGGGAGTCCGGAATATCCCCGCTCCGAGGAAACAGGAATTCCTGGCTCCACTGAGAGGGAAGGCTCCGAGGCCGATGTCGGCGCCGAGCTTACCAAAGCCGAAGCCCCGAGAGGGAGAGCGGGGTCGGACAAGGGTCCGATGCCACTAGCCCCCTCGGAGCCGACAAGGGAAACCCGACGACCGGATCCCTCCAAGGAAGGCCTCAAGGAGGAGATCGGAGCCGAGGACGACGGAGCCGAAGGATGTATCAGCTCCGGCACCGAAACAGTCGCTGTCCCGAGAAGCTCCGGCTCCGAACTCTGGTGTGGAGTCGGAGGAGGAAGTTCAAAGGGTGAGGCTATAGCCGAAGTCTGTTTAGACGAGCTATGGAGCATTTGGGCCAGTGCCTGTGACTTCAACAGCCTGCTTACCACCCTCTCTAAGTCGTGGTCAGACAGCCTGGAAGATCTCGAAGATCGGCTCCGATGGCTCCGCTCCGACAAAAGAGGAGACCCCGGAGCCGAGTGGATACTCTGTAACGAAGGGGACCGAGATCTCTTTCGGGACGAAGTCATCGGAGCCGAAGTCCCCTGAATTCCAGATGGAGCCGAAGGTTTCTCGGCTCCGATGCTGGATAAGGTGTCGGCTCCAGCCGGAGCCGACAAGGCCACAGTAGACAAGGTATCGGAACCAGCCGGTGCCGAACCCACTACTTTTAAGGTAGATACATCGGTTCCAGCCGGAGCCGATCTCGGCTCCGACGGAGCCGGAGCCACCGGAGGAGGCTTGGATACTGAAGCCTGAGCCTTCGGTGGCTTAGAAGGTTTCCCAGACCCTGCTTTAGAGGGAGAACCTTCTGGCTTAAGTAAGCCACGGAGGATAAGCTTATTCCTCCTTTCCTGCAAGACTCTCTGGCTAAAAGAGTGACACAAAGCACAGGAGTCCTGCAGGTGCAAAGGCCCCAGGCAATAAACACAAGAAGTGTGACCGTCTGTCAGAGACATTTTCTGACAGCACGAGTCACACTTCTTGAAGCCTGAGACCTTGCCTTCCCTAGACATAATCCTAGGAGGAAGTCACACACACAAACCCCAACAAACACACAAAATTAATCCCCTAACACAACACACAGGAAGGGATTAACCAATGGGGTTTAGGCCTAACTAAAACTTTACACTAAAGGTAATAAAAAGTTTGAAAAACAAGGGAATAGGGTGGGCTGTAACTCACTACAGACTATAAAAATGGATACAAGGGGAAAATAAAACCCTAACTAAGCTTTTCTCTTTTAACAAGAAAATTACTTACCTCAGCTGGCAAAGGAGACCTCTTTCGCTAAGCGGCAAACGAGATCTAAGGTAGTTCCGCCTTGCATCATGGGATATAGGGTTGCCTCAAGCTGGTAAAAGGAGTTCTCAAGCTAAAGCAAGTGCCGAGTTGGAGCCGAGGATCGGCTCCGAACCCATCCCATCCAGCAAGAATGAAGGCGAGATTGACAACTTAACATCACATCTTTAGCATTAGCACCAAAAAGCTTGTTCTTTTCCAAGGGTGCATCAAGAAGTTTTGCCTTAACATGATCTGGTAAAGGTTGTTCTTTTAGCCATGCATGTCTACGAATGACCGCCCCTGTCATAGCTGCCCTACATGAAGCCTCCAATGCATCATATCCACACTGCAAAAAATGATTGCTAACTTGCTGAGAATTATGCACAGCCTCCTGCAAAGACTTCCTATCTAAAGGTTCAGGAGGCCAAACTTTTCTGTAAATCATCTAACAGGAAATCCTGATATTGAAACATGTGAAAGAGACAATTGAGAGCTCTCATAGATAAAGTAGTGGAGGTGTAGACCTTCTTCCCCCATCTCTCTAAGGACCTTGCTTCCCTGTCAGAAGGCAAAGGAGTTTTGGATGTGGTAGCTGAAACCCCTTTAGGCCCCTGGGAAATTGTTTCTAAATCAACAGCATGGGCCCTAAATAAATGAGAATGGGTTTCTGGAACCCTATAGTATCTGTCAGGCTTGACAGGAGCAGGAGGAAGAGTATCAGGGTAACACTGGAGTCAGAGTATAAATCATCCAAAACATCAAGCACAGGAGGTATAGCTAAGGGTCTGTGTTGAGGCTTTTTAAGGAAGGTTCGAAGGCGCTTTCTGGAATCAGAAAATTCCTGGCCTTGCCACTTAAAATGCTCCCTCATGGAATGCAGAACTTCCCCAAAAGAAATATCCTCAGGAGGGGAGGCCGAGGGGATGGAGTCCTCTGCATCTGAATCCTCATAGGTCTGGAAGGGCTCTTCCTGGCTTTCAGAGGGAACAGAGTCCTCAGAATCTTCATCTGAGGGCAGAGGGTCAGGGGGTTCAACCCTGGGTCTCTTATCAGGAGGAGGCTGGGATCCTCTCTCAGGATGGGCCTGGGAGCCTCTGATCAGAGAAATTAAATCTGCGGCCATGGACATGATCTGTGTTTCAGGAGTAGTCTGAGGTGTGTTTTTTGCAGTAAGATGTTTGGACTTGCTGGCTGCCTTGGCACGTGTGTAGGCCTTGATAGACATGGACATGGGAGGCCTAGCCGCTCCACGTGCAGGAGTTACCTTATCAACAGCAATGGTCTCGGGCATTTCCTCGGTTTCGTTATCCAGAGGAAAATCAATAACTGGCGTCGGAGTGGCCTCCGGTATCAGAGGTATCGGTAATGCGGTGTCTTTGGTTCGGAGCGGTGGAATAACCGCCTCAGAGGGAACCGGAATACTCGCAGTTAGTTTTGGCGTGGTGTCGGTTGAAGACGCGGGCTGAGGATGTCGGTCCCGGTCTTTTCGTTTCTTAGGAGTCTGCGTTGTCGGTAGTTCCAACGGCATTGTATAATCAAATTTTTCGCCGAAAAAGTCTTCAGCAAACTCCGCCCGGCGCCTGAGAGTGCGCTCGTTGAAGCGAGCACAGGCGGCACAGGCCGAGACGTCGTGGTCTGGGCCAAGGCAAGGGAGGCAGTAAGAGTGGAAATCCTTATGAGGTATTTGTTTACCACAAGACAAACAATTATTTACTTTTTCAGTAATTTCTGACATCGGCTGAGGCAAGAAAAGGTCCCCAACGGGGTACTTAGCTTTTTTGATGACTTTGTTTCGAAGAATACAGGAGCTGACCGACCAGCACTTGCGAACTGCTTCTGCTTCGGGCACCGCGCGGCAAGAAAGACTGAAGAAGATGGCGTCGGCTGATGCTTATTTACTCCAGCCGCTCTGACGTTGGAGAGAAATGCGACATCAGCCGACGTCGGACCCAGACTTTGGAATCTGGCCGACCGAGGGCTGCCTGAGGCAGGACAACCCATATGTTATGACTGCAGTTGCATTCTTCAAGGACATCTTTGCCAGAGAAAATCTCATCCCTGTATGGAAAATAAGGTTGCACTTCTTGAGGTAAACTAGATGGCTTTGATGGTCATCCTTGATTGATAAAGTGGTTGAGCCTTTGTAAAACTGGATATGCGGCTGTATGATCTCTCAGCTCATCAAGACGTGTGGAAGAAAAATTTCTCACTTTCATGACTTCAAAATCAAGGTCCTCAATTTCATGCTGTTCAGCTGTGTTTCTGGGTGATCTGGACAATATATCAGCAAGATAAAGAAGTTTGCCTTTCTTGTAGACGAGTGAAATTATACTTTTGCAATCTCAACATCATGCATTGCAATCTGGCTGGAGCTGAATGCATAGGCTATCTTAAGATAGTCACTACAGGTTGGTGGTCTGTTTCAATCTGGATAGGTCTACCATAAACATAATCACAGAACTTCGAATATGCAAACACAATTGCCAAAAGCACTTTCTTAATCTGAGCATACTGCATTTCAGTTTGGACAACAGTTCTCGATGCATAGGCAACAGGTTGACCCTGTTGTAGAATGACTGCACCAAGGCCAAATTACGAAGCATCACATGAAAGAGTAACTGGTTTGTGAACCTCATAGTATCTGAGAGTTGGTGGAATGGCAATTCTGTTTTTAGGACATCAAATGCTCTTTGGTGTTGCTCTAACCAAGACCAGGATACAGCTTTACATGTCAGCTCTCTAAGCGGTGCTGAAAGTTGGCCCAAGTCTGGAATGGACTTGCTTAGATAGTTAACCATGCCAAGAAAACGTTGCAGGGCTTCAACATTGTCTGGAATGGGCATCTCGAGAATGGCTGTTTGCTTAGAAGGATCTGGTCGTAGGCTTGAACTAGTAAATAAATGACCAACATAAGTAATCTCTTGTAGCCTGAATTTGCATTTCTGTTTATTGAGCTTACGATTCACTTGACGTGCCCTTTCCAGAACTTTTCTCAGGTTTCTGTCATGCTCAGCTTCACCATTACATCTTATTAGTATGTCATCTACTATAATAGCACAAAGACACCCAGAAAAAAGTTGCTCCATTGCACGCTGAAAGACTTCACTTGTAGAATTTATCCCAAATTTCATTCTCAAAAATCTGTACCTACCAGAGTACTGAATGTATAGAGCAATGATAATTTCTTGTCAAGCTGAATTTGCTAAAATAAACTCTTTGCAGCTAAGACAGAAAAAACAGTGGCATCTGGCATCAGAGCTGTGACTTCTTTGTGCACATTGGATGATGATGTCTTTTTAGTGCTTTGTTCATATCTCGTGGGTCATTACATGTTCTGATGTCATCAAACAAAGTCCAAGAACCAGGTGTAGAACAGCTAGGCATACTGGTAAACCAACACAAAATTAGATCCTATGCTAACATAGTTCTGGCTAGATGGGAAGAATACATTATTTTTGATTCTGACAAAAATGAATACTACAAGAGTGCTTTAATGGACTACAAATGCTTTGTAGATGACATAGTATTGTTGTGGAGTGATAGTAGGGAGGCATTGGAGCTATTTATTGAATATCTATAAAACAGCACCAGCTTCCTTAAGTTTGAAATGTCTTGCTCAGTAGAGGAAATCACCTTTTTGGATGTTAAACTGATGAATATTGGTGGTAGAATTCATACATCTATATATAGGAAATAGGTACAAGCAACTAGGTATGTACATAGTTCCAGTCTGTACCCCACCTACATTTATAAAGGTGTAGTAAAAAGTCAATTCTTGAGAGCCAGTAGGCTAAATACTACTGAAGAAGGGTTTGCAGCTGAGATTAATACTATGACACAGGAGTTTTTGGCAAGAGGCTATAATAGAGGTGTATTAACTAAGAATGCAGAATATGTTAAATCTGAAAGGCCTAGCTTGGCCAAACCATATTTACTTAGAGAAGGCAACAATGCCCACAACAATAGCTCTGTGAGAGAAGCTGGATATAATAAACTGGGATACATGATGAAGTATAACAGACATTCTAGACAGATTCAGTCCATAATTAAAAGAAATTGGACTGTTCTTAGTTCTGATGTTAATGTTAGGAAAATAGTAGGAGAAAGGCCTTATTTTGTATATAAGAAAGAGAAGAATCTTAAACAACTTCTCTGTTACAAAGATTTTGGTAAAAAGAGCTACATAGATTTAACAAGGGGACAGTCCCATACTATAACTACAGTTTTTGCAAGTTCATTAATATGGAGACAGAATTTATACAGCCTATAACACAAGCCAGTTTTACTTTTAAGGCATTTGAGATGTGCAGTAGTGAAAAATTAGTCTATTTGGCTAATTGTGAGAAATGTTTATGTTTTTATATTGGCAAAACTAACTGCAAATTTAAGGAGAGAATTGCCTCCCATCTATATGACATAAGAAGAGGGGTTGAGACAAATGCACTTAGCAAGCATATTTTATATTGTGGAAATGAGCATGATTTTAAATTCAGGATACTGCAGAGTTTACAAGAATAAGAGGGGAGGGGACATTGTGAATGCCACAGAAAGAGCAGAGTATAAATTAATAACCTTTTTTACATCTGATGTCTACTCAGGGCTTAATAAAACTAACAGTATTAAACCCATTTTAAAACTAAGACAAGCATATGTCAGTTAGAATATTATATTTGTCCTACGAAGTTTTTTAGGTTGTAATGAAGCATTTTAGTATACTACTAAGTTCATTATTGTTTTTAGTGATGTTTTCTAAACTAGGTTTGGTTAATTAATTATATAAATTGCATAATTATATAATGTGTTTATGAGTTATGTTATGTGATTGGCTGGTGTTATATATTTATTCTGTGGTTGTAATGTATTGATTAATTTTTGAAAGAGTTTTAACTCGAAAGCTTGATGTAATAAACCCTGTTTTATATGGATGGTCGTGTTGTGCCTTTTTTTTTTTTTACTGATATTCTGATGTCATCTGAGCTTTTCTTATGAGCTACCACCATGGAAGTTGCCCACTCAGTTGGAGTAGCAGAACCAACTGGACAAATCACACCTTGTCGCACCATTTTATCTAACTCAGCTTTGACTATGTCCTGCATGGCTATTGGAACTTTTTGAGCTGGCCTGATAACTGGACTGACATCTGGGTCTAACTTCATGGAGTACACAACTGGAAGCTTCCCTAGTTTGTCTTCGAAGAGATCAGCATAGATAGAAAAAATGTACTGGGCAAAATTAGAGCAGTGGTCTTTCAAGCTAACATGATGGACTTCCTTATTAAATGAAAGCAGTCTCTTTTTCAAACTGTCTCTGAGCCCTAATAATGACTGGATGTGCCTCTTGACCACATAAAATAACAAATCATAGCATCTCTCACAGCAGAGTAACATGAAAGTACTACTGAACCTTCAGTTTGAATTTCTTTACCTCCATAAATAACGAGCTTCACACACTGTCAAATCAAGGCTTTCACCATGAGATACTCTAGCAAATGTTTCTGCTGGCATAACACTGCACTTGGAACCTGTGTCAACTTTGGGCTCTATGGGTTTGCCATTTATGCAAACAGTACAAAATACTTCATTCTTTGCCCTTAAATCTACTACACTGACTGTTTCATAAAGCACTGACACACCATCAACATAAAGAGCAGGGTTGCAGCTTTCTAATTGATCAACTCATGTCTTGAAATGTCCCCTTTAGAATGTGGGCCTTCTGATTTACAAAACCTCTTGAAATGATTCCATTTACTGCATTTGTGGCATTGCTGACCAAAACCTAAACATTTTTTTCCTTTTTAGATTCACGATTTTCACCACAATTACGACAGTTGGCGATGAAACTGGGTTGGGGTCCATGCTTTGAATTTAGTGACTCACTCTTATGCTTCACTGAGACTGTGCGAACTCTGGAACTTGCTGGAAAGCTCTGGGTTTACCAGTGAGTGCTGCAGGGGCTACAGTTACTGCCATGTACTTGGGCTTGTTTCTTTTAACCACATGCTAGATACTATCAACATGAGCTCTGGAAGTTACTGGAAGCATGCATCTCTCATCTGTAAGCATATGTGCGTGCTTTTCTGTGAGCTCGTATATCTCACAAATCTCAATGGCCTTGTTCAAAGTTAAATCACTGTCACGAAGCAAAATCTTTCTCACAACATCATCTTTAATACCACATGCAAGTCTGTCTTTTATCAACTCATCCTTTAAATCACCAAACCTGCATGTTTTAGCCTTATTTCTCAAGTCAGTTATACATACTGCAAAAGTTTCATCAGGATTTTTATCCCTTGTGTAAAATAAGTGCCTTCCCATTGTAGCATTTGTCTGGGGGTTACACATTTCTCTAAATTTACATTTTAAGCACTCAAGAGTCCTCCCTTGACTCAGCCTGTACAACTATATGACAATTTTCCTCTCTTCTGCATAGACAGCGGGTGCATACACAACTGAACACTCCCTTTTAATGGCTTCTGACCCAGCTAAATTAAGCAGAATAAATGCCTTTGTACAGTCATGTTTATCAGAAAATGCAGCCTGTATGAAAATATCGTACTCTTGCTCAAACACTCTATAGTTCTCTGCAATATTATTGTCAAACACACGTGCATTGGGTTTTCGAAATTCGTCTGCCATGCCCCAAAGTATGTACAAACAGACTGAAAATATGGCTCTTGTAATTATGTACAAACTGTTCTGTGAACTTGTAATAACGTTCAAATGCACAATAAACGCTTCGAAATATTGTACTTTGCAAAATGCACTCTGTAAAAGCTGTATTTTGTGAAATAGCTTTATTGTAGTGCTGCACAATCGTGAACAGTTCATACACGTCTGACAACTCAGATATCTTTAATTAATACAAAAAATATGTGCTTAGCAGAAATGCGGTCGTTTTCTTTTACTTTATTTGTTTCATGCAATTCGGACTTTATTTCAAACATTTTCTGTAGTAATTCAAATATTTTTATCAATATTGGACATATCAGTTTATTCGAATATCATTTAGAACATTCTGTATGCCTCGTTTCATACTTTGCAAATAAAAAATAGTTTTGAGCAAGTTTTAATATCTGAAATTCTTTTCTGAACTGTTTTGCAAATTATGTGTGCGGTAGGGATGATTTACTGTTGTATATTCCTCCAGTGCCAACCGGGTGCCCTTCGGACTTAAGTGGAAGAAACTGGAATTCTTTCTAGCAGCAAACCATTTTGCCCATTCTTTTTCTAACCTCATATCCTTTTAGACATGCCGCTTCTGACACCACGTCATTCGTCCTTCTCTAACATAGATGACAAGCAGGCAGGGTATTTAGTTTAGATGCTTTAATACATAGAAACACATCAGGACAGACAGCAGGATCATAAAATATGAATAAACTGGTTAACAGACAGACGTTACATACATAGATACATGCTTAACATCTCAACAGCTTGCTACAAAATGGCAGTCAGACTTGCATGTGCTCAGTATTTATACACTTGTGCAAGCCCTTGGATAGCTTCTTAAAGGTACAGACACACACACTGATCTATAAACATGGTTAACCTTAATTACAGCTTAGTTGATGTTTGTTGGTGCAGCTAATGATTTGGTATAATTGTTCCTATCAGGAGGTTTGACATTCATTATCTGACGATCTACATAGTTTTTTGAGTTTGTTTTAAGTTTATGGGTTACAGGGGCGTTCTCTCTCTGTGTTTTTAAGAGTTTTTATTAAAACAAAGTCTTGTAAAATATGACATACTTTCAAATGGAGATGACAAGAAACAACTGTATAAAAGATCAACCTGCCAAAGAGTGTATGCATGTAGCATAAAAACTGGAAATAGTTATTTAAAAAGCTGTCATAAACAATAGGTGGGAATAATGACATCTTATCATAATGGCTGCACTAAACATATTACTTTGAAACATGAATGGCCTCACAGGTATAGACAAAAGGTAAGAGCACTGAATTATATTAAGAAATACAGAGAACAAACAGCAATGCTGCAGGAAACACATTTGGAAAGAATTTGATAAAGAAAGGATTTCAGATGCATATTCAGCTGAATATCAGGAACAAAGGCAAAGGGAAATACTTATACTAATTGCTAGAGCAGCATCTAAAGTGAAAGAAGAGGGGGAAGATAGCAATGTTAGATATGTGGTAGCAAAGGGCTAGTGGCAAGAGAGGAGGATTATTCTGGAATGTGTGTGTATGTATATATATATATATATATATATATATATATATATATATATATATATATATATATATATTATACATAAAACTGCTATTATGGAGCTTAAGAAAAATTTGGGAGAAATAATCAGTTTGAGCAAGAAATATTACTTATAGGTGGGGACTAAAATTTGATTTGCAACATTGAGGATGTATCTGGGGGACCTAGAAGGGAAAACGAAAAATAAAAAAAAAGTAGATTTCTGAAGAAATGTATGATAATATTTGGTATGGAAGAAGTGAATTTGGTAGTAGGAACTCAGTGAGAATTTACATATTATTCCCCAATGTACAATGACTGGACTAGACTACACAGAAACTATATTTCACAGGAAAATGTGCATTTAACTGAAACCTTAGACACACATCCAATAACTATGTCAGATCATGCACCAATAACAACTACAGTAAAAATGCAGGGTAATTAAGTACAAATGATACACTGGTGCTTCACAACCTACCTCTTAAAAAGAGAGGAATTTAAGAAACTAGTAGTTGACATTATTCAAGAGCTACTGGTGAAGACAGAAATTTCTTCAGAAATGATTGCTAGTGCATGGGATAACATTAAAATGGAGTTTAAAAATAGCATACAAATAAAAGAAAAATAGATACAGTTTAGAAAGAGTAAGAATAGAAAGTTTTGCAAAATAAGGGGGAACAGATAGAACAAGAAGAGCTGCAACTGCACAGTGCTGAAGAAAAAGAGTGTGTCTACATAATATGCATGAGGTTAGAAAGATTGCTGTTAGGAAGCTATTTTTTGATAGTAACTCCAAAGCACAAACAATTTTAGCACAATGACTTAGGCAACAGAAAGTGGACAGGGTTGTTGTTTAATTTATGAAGCCTATAACAAGAAAAATAACCAGAGATCCTGTAGAGGTATTGGAGATACTTCAAAAAGTTTATGAAAATGTATATAAAACAGAGGATGCAGAAATCAAGAAAAAGCACAAATGGAAATACATACGGAAGACTATGCCAAGGCTACAAGTAAATGAGGCTCAACAATTAACAGTTAAGATAGGAGGAGATTAGAAAAAAACAGTGATGTATAATCAATCTGCAGGAAAGTCTTCAGGGACAGATGGGATACTTCTGAAACTCTGTTAGTAAAGATGGAAGAAAGGCATAAAGATCAGGAAGGTTTTATTTAACAGTATTTTAAAGGGAAGGGAAGCACCAACATCTTGGAAGAAAGCTGTGTCGGTTGTATCTAAAGACGGAACAGACCCATCAAACCCAGCTTTACACAGACCCATTTCAATTTTAAAACATGACTATAAAGTGTTTATGTCCATGTCCATAACAGTTAAAACTATGCTGTTAAAATTGATAGATATGGATCAATGTGGTTTCGTGGAGGGGAAGCAAACATTTGACAACATTAATAGAACAATGATGATCCAGGGGGGAGCAGAATGTAAGAAAATACTGTTGTTGGTGGGTCTTGATGATGAGAAAGCATTCAACAAAGTTAGCAGGGATTTTATGAGTACAGCAATAGAAGCATCTGCATTCCCTGATACAATATTAAGGTTAATTAGAAGGATACATGAGGGACTGGAGGCAAACATTAAAGTTGTAGGGTTCCTCTCTGATAAGTTGTGTCTGAAAACACGAACTGGGGGGGGGGGGGTTGTTATTGGTGTTATATTTGGAGCCACCTGCAAAGAAAATAAGGGACTCAAAAATTCAAGGATTAATTGGTATGGTAATCAAGAAAAGTTGTTTTTATTTGCAGACAACTTTATTTTATACCTGATAAAAACAGACAAGGACATTTCAGTGTTGTGGGATTGATCCTACAATAGAAAAATAAATCATGTACTCACCATAATGTTCCATGTGTGTTGCCCATTTTCATTCTTCCATAACTCTTGGATCCTCGGATCCAACTCATCTGTTTCTACCAGCTTGTGGATCACTGAAACTCTCGAGCTCTTCCCTTTCCCATAATGCCCCTGTCCCTAACATACCTCTTATAAGGAAGAACTGGGAGTTAATACTCTTAGATACCTTTATTAGAAAGAAGGTTGTAAGTACACCTAAGATGATTTATAAAAGAGGGACTAACTTGAAAAACTTAATCGAAACGAATCAAACAGTTATTACAAGTAGGTGTGGAATGTACAAATGTGGCATGGTAGGTATTGCAAACACATGGATGTGAGTCAGTGGTTTAAAATAAGGGACAGGAAATATACTACTAGATATTGATTAAACTGTCAGTCTAAAGCAGTAGTATACCTGATCCAATGTCAAATGTGTCACGCATTCTACACAGGGAAAACTGACCGTAGATTGTGGGAACGAGTGTATGAACATCTGTACCACACTGGCAGACTGAGTGAGGATAATGCTTTAGCCAAACATATTTCTGAACACAAAGAACAAATTTTCATTCAGGGCAATAGATCAAATTACACCTGATAAAGCAGGAGGACCAGACCACTTAAATTTGGAACTCTTGAGTTAATATGGCAGTTAAAAACAAATGCAAGTCAGTACCCAGGACTGAATGAAATATGTTCTATTTCATAGGTTCATAGGTAGGTACTAGGCTATCTGCCCAAAGGCATTTATAAGCCTAGCCGGAATGTGTTGGCTTTCGCCGCCCCCTTAGATTAGTTCCCTGTGCCTCTGTCCAGCAGTGCCATTTAAGTGATCCCTGGGGTAAACTTTCTGTTTCCCATCCACTCGTCAAGGTTTATCTTGAAGAGGGTTAGCGATGAGCTCTGCCTAATGTAGATTGGAATCTTGTTTCAGAGCATGGGAAGCCTCTGGGACAGGAATCTATCCCTCCAGCACGTCCTATTTATTGTTGTGGTGAGGTTTAGAGCCCTAGAGCATGTGGCTTAAGGGAATATGGTTTTCTTTAGGTGGAGCATGTCTATCAATTCTGGGTTGGACATGGCCTTGTATGTCAGACAGAGATCACCTCTGAGTAGGCGGTATGCAACTGATTACAGCTGGAGTTTCTTCAGTCAAGCTGCATAGGGCATCTGCTTGAGGCCAGTGATCCCCTTGATGAGGAACTTCTGTGGTCTTTCCAGTTTTTGCAGGTGTCTTGTAAGGTACATCCCAAATGGGGCACTGTACTCTATGATGGGTCTGTTGAGTGATGCGTAGAGGGGCCCAATGACCTCTTTCGATGTGGATACAAACCCTTTTCTGATTAGGTGAGCCACATAGAAGGATTGTCTAACCACTTTGGCAATGTGATTATCAAAGGAGATGTTACTATCTACTTGGGTCCCCAGATCCCTTATTACGTCTTCCGTATTTAGGAGGCTACCACCTATGTGGTAGTTTGTGGGTACTTTGTTTTTTCCAAAGGGGATGACTATGCACTTTTTGGCATTTAGCTTGAGGCCATGGTTTTGACACCAGGTATCTGTCTCAGTGAGACCCTTTTGGAGGGTGTCTGTGTCAGCCAGAGAGTTAATTATAGCCCCTAGTTTGCAGTCGTCTGCGAACTTGGTCAGCCATAGTCCTCCTGTGCTTAGCTGTACCTCTGAGAAGTATATGCCGAACAGGAGGAGTCCTAGGACTGAGCCCTAAGGAACACCACTTGTAACCGGTTTAGAGTCAGACCTAGATCCCGCAACTCTTACCATGTGGGTTGTGTCTGTGAGCCAGTTGGCAACCCATCTCGTAACGTAGGGGTTTATGTTCAGGCTGGTGAGCTTGTCTATAATACCTGAGTGGGGAATGGTGTCGAAGGACTTTGCAAGGTCTAGGTAGGCTGTGTGGACCACCTTTCCTCGTCTATAGCCTTGGTAACTGTCTCAAAGAAGTCTACCAGGTTTAGGAGGCATGATCTCCCCTTAAAAAAGCCGAACTGGGTAAAGTCCAGTGTTTGGAGGTTTCCAATATCTCTGTTAATGAGATCCATGATGATGCGCTCCATAGCTTTGCAGGCCAAGCTAGTCGGGCTTATAGGGCGATAGTTTCCGGGGTCTGTTGTGGCTCCACCTTTGTGGAGCAGAATAACCATTGCTGTGCGCCACTCTGTGGGCACATAGCCTGTGGAGAGGCTGACTTTAAACAGTTTGTTTAGGTGAGGAGTTAGTTCATCTTTGAGCTTGTGTAGGACGCAGCCTGGGACACCATCCAGTCCCACTGATGCAGTGTTTTTGGGTTTGGAGAGGGCTGTTTTAATCTGAGTGTCTGTGATTTCAGGGGCACTACATTCTTCTGGTATAGCTATGGGCCCTTTTGGGGGTGAGAGGGGGGTGAAGTTTGCACTGAACCTGTCTGCCATGATGTTGGCTATATCGGTCGGTTCAGTGTATTTTGTGCCATTCTGCACTAACTCTGAGCAGATCTGAGAATTGCCACTTAGATTCTTGACATAGCTAAAGAATGCCTTGTGGTTATCTTTGGTGTCCATGGCAATTTTTCTTTTGAAGCTAGCCTTGGATGATTTTATGACGGAATGTAGTTTCTTGCTGATACTGATCAGGGATGTCTTTTCTTGGGATATTACTCTTTTCTGTACTAGTTTCCTCCTTCTATTGTATAGCTTGTTTATGGCAGGGGTGCACCAAACTGGTTTCCTTTTCTTGGAGGAGTGAGTCTTGGTTTTGCTTGGGATAGCATGATCCATTCATTCTTGTAGGTGCCCACAGAGTGCATTAGTAAAGGATTTTGCAGCTTGGACAGCGTTTTCCTTTAGCATTGGGGCTTTGAAACTTCCCGCCTCGGTCTTAAATAACGTGAAGTTTGCTTTTGAAAGGTTTTTCACGGTGGATTCTTTGACCGGGGGTTGTGGTGGAATGTGGATATCCAGAGTGATTAGTTTATGGTCAGATCAAACCAGCGAGGGAGTGACCTCCGGTGTGGAACACTGGTTGCCCATGTTGGTGATGACCAAGTCCAATATGTTGTCAACTCTGGCGGGGGTGTTGACTAGTTGATCCAGGGCGTTTCAGTTTATAAATTCTAGGAAATGTTGGGCAAGGGAGTTCGTACTTGAGTAGTTCTCCCAGTTAATGTTTGGGTAATTGAAATCACCCAATATCAGGGTGTTTGGTAGAACATTTATGTTTCCCAGTGTTTCCAGGAATGCGGAGTGGGGGTCCTGGGACATGGTGGGTGATCTGTAGCAAGCTATAATTTGAATAGCAGTTTTGCCCATAGTTAGTTGCACATGGATGATCTCTGAAGCATCGTGCTGTGCCTCTAACCTGGAGGTGTGGGTATCCGTGATGAATATGGATACTCTCCCGCCTTTTGTATTTCGGTCTGGGTTTTGTGGCTGAAATGTATGTTATGAGTTGTAGTCTGGTAGTGCTGCGTGCTCTCTGGAGCCTTAAACCAGGTTTTTGTTACTGCACATATATCGATTTTCTCCATACTGAGGAGTGCCTCGGGTGCATGCATTTTGAGGTTTAGACTTCTGGTATTGAGCAGCATTACCCTCAGTTTTTTATTACTTGTGCTACTTATGGCGGTGGGTATGTCTTTTGAGCCTTGCCTAAAAAAGGCACTATGGGGTTGGCAAAAGGCTTGGCCAGTATTCGAAAGCCTAAGGGTGACAGGTGCAAGCAGTCTCTAGCGAAGCAGCGTGGCTTGTCGAGCATGTCATCCCAGGCTGACAGATACTGGATCCCCTTTGAATGACACCAGAAGCTTAGCCAATTGTTGAAATTGATAATTTTTTCTCTATACCGTGGTATCATTCTTGGTGAGGGCAGGATGCTACTCAGGGTCATACGGGCCTGGGCTACGTGATCAGAGAGCTCTTCCATGTCTCTTTTCATGTACGGCTCAGGTCATTCACACCAACATGGACAATAACAGAGCCATATTTGTAATTGTTCTGGAGTGACCTGAGTGATTGTGTTATGCGACAGATCCTGGCACCTGACAGGAAGCTAACAGTAACCTTTCTCCTTGTTCAGCCTAGTGAGTGGGATGTCAGTGTGCCAGACTATAGAGTCACCTATTACTAGTGTGTTGGGTATGTTATTTTGCCTTAAGGGCTGTGATTGTGTGGTACCCTGGTTTTATGAAGTATGTGTTTCATGGTTTGTGTTGGGGGATGGAGGTTGTTGGATGTCTGCTTTGGAGGTCTCTGTTGCTTTTGCAGATTTTTATTTAGAGCCTCCAAGTATGCTTTTGTGTATTTATGTGTGTTTTTTGCCGGTGCTGGTCTCATACGTCTATGTGAGACTGGTGGTGTGATGCAATTAATTCCCTTCTCCTCTTGACTACCTGGTCCAGTCTTAGGTTGAGAGAGCTTAGCCTCCAGTTTGGCTGTATAACTGCATCTCTCACATGTATTAGTGTTTGGTGGAAGGAGGAGAGGGTTGTCTGTGTACATGAGGCAATTGTAACATTGCCTCAAAATGCTCAGATTCACCAGTTGGACTGGAGAGTACACCTGGAACTGCCCTTTAGACATGCCTAGATAGGTACAGTGAACTGTTTTACTGATTGGCTGGTAAGGTCGAATAGAGAGCCATGTCCTTTTCTACAGTATAGGGGGATCTAGTACTAAGGTTTATTAGTGCTTGCTATGAGTTTTGGGCAAGTGCAGGGATGAGAAGTGAATGATTTGAGTGCTTAAGTTGAAAGTGTGTCTAGTTCCATGGGAAAAATTGAAGAGTAGACATTGTGGAGCCAGGAATAGTTATACCCTAGCTAACCGGCGCTGCCCTGTGCGCAAAACCGTGCAAATGCAGGTTTTATAGCAGGGAAATGAAAGAGATAGAAATTAGCTCAAAATGGCCAATAAACTACTAATTTCTGGGCTGAAACCACTCAGACTGCTCAAAGCTCCATCTCTCACAGTGAACAGAGAAACTTCCTTCTATCCAAGTAAGGTAAGGGCAAACACAAAAACTTGTAACACAGCTCTGAATTCAGAGGTTCATAGGTTGGTACTAGGCTATCGGCCCTAAGGCCTATACAGGCCTACCCATAACAATTCCCTGGATATTTATTCCCGCAATATTTACTTCTCTGGACCCCTGTAAATGGAATGTGCTGCAGTGGGACTCAAACCGGGAATGCCTGCTCGTAAGGCAAATGCTCTGCCCACTGCACTATTGCTATACTAACCTGAAAACTGGACTAAACTAGCTTAGAAAGGTGGGAAAACAAGTATTTTTTTTTTTTTTTTTTCAGAAAATAAAGCAGATACAATCAAAAAAACAATTTAAATGCACAGAAATGGCTATCACACTTGAGTGTGTAGCCTACAACAGTTAAACAGGTAATTTAAACATAAAAACGACTTTGTTAAAGTGCAGGCAGTAAAATAAGTGAAATATGTAGCTGAAACAAGCTTTTTAAATCACAGAAAATCTAGAAAATCAGCGTTTTAGGCGGAATTAGCTAAAGGCAGCAAGAAAATGCAGAAAAATGATAATCACTCCAAAGTCTCTCTTTTGTCTCTCTGTTGCTGTAGAACTCTGCATGGCACCAGGCAGGAGCTTGCTAAGCTGTATACTAGCACAATAACCTTTTAAATGTGGGTTTTATAGCAGGGAAATGAAAGAGATAGAAATTAGCCCAAAATGGCCAATAAACTACAAACTTCTCGGATGAAACCACTCCTCCAGGAACAGATAGGCTGCTCCAAGCTCCCTCTCTCACAGTGAACAGAGAAACTTCCTTCTATCCAAGTAAGCTATGGGCAAACACAGAAACTTGTAACATAGCCCTGAATTCAGCACTAACCTGAAAACTGGATTAAACTAGCTTAGAAAGGCGGGAAAACAAGTATTTTTTTTTTTTCAGAAAATACAGCAGATACAATCAAATAAACATTTTAAATGCATAGAAATGGCTATCACACTTGAGTGTGTAGCCTACAACAGTTAAACAGGTAATTTAAACACAAAAATGACTTTGTTACAGTGCAGCAGTAAAATAAGTACAATACGTAGCTGAAACAAGCTTTTTATATCACAGAAACTCTAGAAAATTGGCGTTTTAGGCGGAATTAGCTAAAGGCTGCAAGAAAATGCAGAAAAATGATACTTAATCACTCCAAAGTCTCTCTTTTGTCTCTCTGCTGCTGTAGAACTCTGCAGGGCACCAGGCAGGACCTTGCTGAGCTGCATACTAGCCCATGTATTTTGAAATTAAGAAGTCTTATTAGATAGTATTAATTGTTTTAATGTATAGAAGTTTAATGACAACGTACATGTTTTGGATTTATAATGTAGACAGAATAAAAAGAACGTAGTCTTACTTGTATTTAGCACTTGTATTTTTTACAACAGAAATACAACTTTAATGTAAAAGAAAACAGCAAGTGGAGTGGTAGGAGAAAGCTGGAATAAGCGAATACAAGTAACGTATTGCTAGAGCAACAAATTCTCCACTTGCTGTTTTCTTTTAGCTTTCTCCTACCACTCCACTTGCTGTTTTCTTTTACATTTCAGTAGTTTCTTTGTTTTTTGGTTTTTTAGAAATACAACTTTATTAAATATATTAAGTATAGATATAAGGATTTAAATATAAACTTTTAGTAAAAAGTCTATGGAAAAAAGGTACTTTTATAAAGTTTTTTTATGGTTGTTAGTGGGTTAGGAAGTATGTCTTTAGAAAAGAATGTAAATACATCAATATTCACCAAGGATATTCACACCACCAGGCTAGTTGCCCAACACAATGCGCCTGAAATTCTCCAGGTGCAACTAACACTAGGTAAGACTGCAATCCAAATTGTAGCTTGCTACAGATCCCCCACCATACCCCAAGATTCTCACTACACCTTTTTAAACATACTGGAAAATATTAAGATAGAACCAAACACCCTAATACTGGGTGATTTTAACTACCCTGCCATTAACTGGGAAAACTACTCATGCACCAACACCTTTGCCCAACAGTTCTTGGAATTCATAAATTCCAACGCCCTGGATCAACTAATCCATAGTCCCACCAGGGGCTCCAATATCCTAGACCTGGTCATTACCAACATGGGAAATCGATGCTCCACACCTATGGTCACCCCCTCGTTAGTCAGGTCTGACCATAAGCTAATCACCCTTAGCATCCACATCCCACCCCCACCCCTCAGTAAGGAAACCTCCATAAAAAACTTCTCCAAAGCCAACTTCATGCTACTCAAGTCAGAAGTAACAAACTTCATGACACCCATGCAGACGGGAACTGAAAGTTCAACTGCTGAATCCTACACTACGGCACTGTACGAGCACATCCACTCATGCATGAATCGTGCCATCCCAAATAGAACCAAGATGCTCTTATCCAAAAAAAGAAAGCCAATCTGGTGGTCCCCTGCCATAAACAAACTTTACAACAAAAGGAAGAAACTGTTGCAGAAAACTGGAAAATCCCAGGATGCAAAAAACTCCCTTACCAGCCTCAGTAAGAAACTGAGATTCCTCATAAAATCCTCCAAAGCTACTTACAAAAATAAAATTGCCAAAGATTCCAAAGATAACCACAAGGCATTCTATAACTATGTCAAGAATCTAAATGGCAATGCTCAGATCTGCTCTGAGCTAAAACAGAATGGCATTAATTATACTGATCTCAAGGATATTGCCAATATCCTGGCAGATCGATTCAGTGCCAGTTTCACCCCCCTCTCACCCCCTAAATGGCCCATCTCAATACCAGAAGATTGCCAAATTCTGGTAATAACGGCCACACAGGTAAAACGCACTCTCCAAAGCTAAGAATACAGCATCCATGGGACCAGATGACATCCCGGGCTGTGTATTACATGAACTACAATATGAACTGGCACCTCACCTAAGT
Organism: Protopterus annectens; assembly: GCF_019279795.1. Taxonomy (NCBI): domain Eukaryota; kingdom Metazoa; phylum Chordata; order Ceratodontiformes; family Protopteridae; genus Protopterus; species Protopterus annectens. The sequence goes on from NC_056729.1 coordinate 1,406,493,916, forward strand.
GTCATGTTTAATCATAGCCTCATCTCAGGTTTCGTGCCCACTGAGTGGCGCAGAGCTACAGTTATCCCACTCTTCAAGGGGGGATCCACCTTCGATCCTGGAAACTACCATCCCATCAGTCTGACAAGCCTTATCTGCAAGGCCATGGAGCGTATTATCATGGAACTTATAAACAAAGACATTGGCAACATTCAAACACTGGACCCCACCCAGTTTGGGTTCATGAAGGGCCGATCTTATCTCCTGAACCTGATTGACTTCTTCGAATCAGTCTCCAGAGCCATGGACAAGGGTAAGGTGGTCCACACAGCCTATCTAGACCTTGCCAAGGCCTTTGACACCATCCCCCACTCTGGAATCATAGATAAACTTACTAAGCTGGGCATTAATCCCTATGTCACCCAATGGGTTGCTAACTGGCTCACTGATAGAACCCACACTGTAAAAGTAGCCGACTCCAAATCCAGCTCCAGACAAGTGACAAGTGGAGTACCTCAGGGTTCAGTCCTGGGACCGCTATTGTTTGGCATCTACTTCTCTGAAGTACAGGCCAACACTAAGGGACTCTGGCTAACAAAGTTCGTAGATGACTGCAAACTGGGAGCCATTATTGAATCCCCAAATGATGTGGATACTCTACAAAAGGGCCTTACAGAAACAGATGCTTGATGCCAGAGCCATGGGCTCAAGCTCAATGCCAAGAAATTAGAAGTTATGTCCTTACCATAACGTTCCATGTGGAGTGTTCATCTCGCCTTTGTTCTTACACCTGGGTTCGGAGCCGATCCTCGGCTCCGTGTCGGCCGCTTTGCAAGCTCTGCATCGAGAAGAAGCTCGAGACCAACCTAACTCCCACAATCCCCCTCTGCCTTTACCTCAGATCTAGTTTGCAAGCAAACCAGAAGTCAGAGAGAGAAACACATTCATGCCAAAAAACATAAGTGCAAGAACATCTATACATATATATATATATATATATATATATATATATATACATATATACACAACAACTGCAAAAGCAGAAGCAGGATAAACCAAACCAGGCACCAAACTGTACGTTCTTCCTGAGGGTAGGAGGGTGGAAATGTAAGAACAAAGGCGAGATGAACACTCCACATGGAACGTTATGGTAAGGACATAACTTCTAAATGTGAGAGTGTTCGATCTCGCCGTTTGTTCTTACACCTGGGTAGCGTCCCTAGCTCCATGTTCCTGAGGAACTCACGGGAGAACGTTCTTGAGCACAGTGGAACCAAAGGTTGCCCTGTCCCTAGAAACCCTGTCTACCTTGTAATGAGAAATGAAAGTATGTGGTTTAGACCAAGTGGCAGCTGCACAAATAGTGTCTAATGGTAGCGAGCTGCATGAGCCAGGGATGTAGATACTGATCTTGTAGAGTGCCCCTTGGGTTTGACAGGTAAAGTTTGTTCCGAAGTAGCATAAACAAATATAATGCAATCAGTTAGCCATTTGGAAAGGGTTCGTTTAGTAACTGCTACACCTTTCCTGCTGTCTGCAAAGGCTACAAAAAGTTGATCTGATTTCCTGTGATCCTTTGTTCTATCCAGGTAAAATCTAAGTTGCCTATGAACATCCAATTTGTGTAACATATACTCCAACTTATTGGAGTGATTTTTGAAAAAGGTAGGGAGTTCAATGGATTGATTAATGTTATTAATAGAGCAAACTTTGGGGAGAAAGGATGGATTAGTGCGAAGAGATACTCTGTCAGAGTGAAAGATCAGATAAGGGTGTTTAATAGAAAGAGCCTGAAGCTCTGACACCCACCTAGCCGATGTAATGGCCACCAAAAAGAGGGTCTTCCACGACAAATACTTCAATGGACAAGAGGAGGCTGGTTCAAATGGAGGTAACATCAATTTAGATAATAAAAGGTTCAGATTCCAAGGAGATGTAGGAGTTCTAACTGGTGGTCTAATATGGAAAGATCCTTTTAAAAAGGCCTTACAAAGTCTGTGAGCCATAATGGGGGCCCCACATTCTTCCACATGAAAGTTGGAAATGGCAGCCAATTGCACTCTTAAAGTGGCAGGAGAAGCTCCTTGGTGGAACAATTCGGTTAAAAACTCCAAGATCTTATTTAAAGGAGCTATAACAGGGTCCAAATGCTGTGTATTTGCCCAGAAAACAAAGCGCTTCCATTTACTAGTGTAGGTCTTTGTAGTGGAAGCTTTATGAGAAGCCACTAATATATTCTGAACTGCAGGTGAAAGAAGATCAGACCTGGCTAAGTAGGGAAGTGGAGCAGCCAAGCTGCTAGTTGGAGTGACAGATGCGAGGGGTGGGGAGCCCCTGACGAGTGGGTCAGTAGATCTGGCTCCGGGTCCAGGATCCAGGGCCCCCGAATGCGGTGTGCCAGAAGAAAGGGAAACCAGATTTGACGAGGCCAGAATGGGGCAATGAGGATAATCGTCCTTTGCAGGTTGTTGGCTTTCTGCAGAAACTTTGCAATCAGGGGAAAGGGAGGAAAAGCGTACAGGAGACCCGGGGGCCAATCGTGAACCAGCGTGTCCCTGGGGACTTCCCCTGGAGGGGGTAATAGGGCAAAGTAGCTCCTGCATTTGGCGTTCATTGGAGACGCAAAAAGATCGCAAGAAGGCTGGCCCCACTTGCGAAAAATCTTCTTCGCAACTGACTGTTTGAGGGACCACTCGTGAGGCAACAGGATTGCTCTGCTCAACCTGTCGGCTATGACGTTGGATGACCCCGGGATGTGCGTTGCAATCAGAAAGCGACCCGTGGACTCCGCCCATTGCCAGATTCTCATGGCCTCTCTGCAAAGCTGATAAGACTTGGTTCCCCCTTGTTTGTTTATGTACCAGACTACGGACATGTTGTCCGTCTGAACTGCAATAGTCCCTAGAGGAAGAAGGGGAGCAAAGTGTTGCAACGCTAGAAACACTGCCCTCAACTCTAGAACATTGATGTGCAGATTGTACTCTAAATTGGTCCATTCGCCTTGGACTGTCTGTCCCTGAAAGATGCCCCCCCACCCTATCAGGGAAGCGTCCGTGGTCACCGTAGCTGTCGGTGTGGGTAGCACAAATGGTCTTCCGCTGGAAAGGTTGCAAGTCCGGAGCCACCAGGCTAGGTGTGATTTGCATGTGTTTGTGATCAGAATTTCGTGTGTCAGAGGTAGCTGTTGGAACGACCATTGTGCAAACAGTAGCCATTGTAGCACTCTCATGTGCAGTCTTCCCAATGGTATCGCAATGAGAGAAGCTGCCATGAGACCCAAAACTTTCAGAACCATTTTTGATGGGGATTTTCTGGATGACAGAAGAAGAGATATGTGGCTTTGTAGTGAGGCTATCCTTTCTGGAGGAAGTCTTAGAATTAAATGACGCGTATCCAATTCTGCTCCTATGAATGAGATATGCTGTGATGGCTGTAGTGAAGATTTTTCGAAGTTTACGGAAATTCCGAGATGAACACAAAGCTGTAGTGTGTAATCCCTGCCCTGAATCAGTTGACGCTGGGTGGTGGCAGAAAGGAGCCAGTCGTCCAGATACGGAAACACCTGGAATCCCAGGCGTCTCAGGTGAGACGCCACCACTGCCATGCATTTGGTGAAAACCCTGGGGGCTGAGGTCAGACCAAAGGGCAGGGCTCGAAACTGAAAATGGCTGGCTCCCAGCCGGAAGCGCAAGTGATCCCTGGACGCCCTGGCCATTTTGATGTGGTAGTATGCGTCCTTCAGATCTATTGAGCACATCCAGTCGTCCTTCTGTAAAAATGGAAGGATCGATTGAAGCGTGACCATTCTGAACTTTTCTTTCTTGACGAAGGTATTGAGGTTGCTTAGGTCCAGAATCGGCCTCCAGTCCCCTGTCTTCTTTGGAACTAAAAAGAACCTTGAGTAAGTTCCGAATCCTCTTTGGTCTGCTGGGACTGGTTGGATGACTCTTTTTTCTAGCAGCTTTGAAATTTCTATAGCTGCAGGGTCTCGCAGATGGGACGGCACATCTGGGAGTCTTTTCTTCGGAATTGGGGGCAATAGAAAGGGTATTCTGTATCCTCTGGTAACAACGCTTTTTACCCAGTTGTCTGATATAAGATTTTGCCAGGCCTGAGGGTATAAAGCTAAGCGACCCCCGACTGCCTCCAGAGCAGGACAGTCGGGCCTCCTCTCAGGAGTGCTGGAAAGGTTTTCCAGGGGGTGTATCCCTGTCACATTGGTTTTGCGGACCCCCCTCTGCCGCCAGGGCGGCGTGTTCCACCTCTGCCCCCTCCTCTGCCTCTAGAAGGGGCATCACCCTGTGTGCCTGGGAAAGATCCTTGGGGTTTTCGAAACCACATTTTTCCACCTCGTTGCCCTTTGGGGTACGGTCTGGATGGGGTGGAAAAACGGACTCCGACAGCAGAAAGAGTCTTTCCCTCTTGCTCACACCGGGTTAGGGTCTCCTTTACTTTGGGGCCAAAGAGAGTGGCACCATCAAATGGGGCGTTAGTAAAGGAAGACTTGAAGGCTTCCGCAAATGAACATAAGCGCATCCAGGATTGCCTACGAAGAGCAATCGCTGAAGCTGCTGCCCTACTCGATCCTTCGGCTGCGTATGATATCAGCCTCATGGACGAGTTTGCAATAGACGTAAGGGTATTGAGATGTGCTGTAACTTTTTCCTGAAATAGCAGCATCTGTAGTACCCTGGAGGGTATCTCCCAACTCTTTGATTAGATCCCTCTGTAGCCATGTGAAGTGGGTCAAATAGTTCAGGGGTCGCATAGAAAAAGCCGCTGAACTAAAAATGCGCTTCCCATACCTGTCCATAGTCCTAGAATCTCTGTTAGGCGGATGGACAGATGAGGAAGATTCAGACATCTCCTTTTTCGTGGCCGCTGCCACCACCATAGCGTCCACTGGCACTCTCTTTGTCAGATAAGCCTTATCCTGAGGGGCAGTAATATACTTGTTAGGCTTTCTAGGGACTGGCTCCACCGTGTCAGGTGTCTCCCATGCCCTTCGAGCAATCAGCTCCATCAACTCATCGAAGGGCGGAGTGACCCAGGAGAAGGAAGGGCGAGCACCGAATGCCTTCAGCAAAACTGACTCATCCTCAGAAGGGGGGAGGGCTTGCCAATCACCTCTCTGCTTTAGGATCTCCAGGATGTCCGAAAAAGAGACATCCTCTGAGGGTGACTTTGGGGACCCTTCTGACTCATCTAAGTCAGTGTCCGATGTCAATGACTCTTGTGGAGAATCTAAGTGTCTCCTCTTACACAATCTTTTCCTTGGAACTTCCTCGGGGGGAGCATCCGAAGAAGCCTCCGAGGAAGAGGGGCACCTCCAGGGGTGGCTGAGACACAGGTGCTCGACGCTTAGATGTAGCCGTGGGTGCAGAGGAGGATAACGGTCCTTTATGGGAAGGAGAAGCTGTTTCTGCTGATGTGGTTGTCTGGGTAGACAACACCTTCCTCATGAGGTCGAAGGCCCCCGGGTCCCGAGTCGAGGTATCTCCCGGTTCCGAGGAAATAGGAAGAATCCCCGAGACAGGCACCGATGGCATCGACCCCGAGGACGGAGCCGAGTCGATCCGAGCCGAGGCCCTGAGAGGGAGCGTTGGAACCGAAACATCGGTCCGACTCTCAGTCCCGGATCCAAGGATGGATCTTCGGCTCCGAGACTCCGGTACCGGATCCGACGGAGTCGAGGTGAACGGAGCCGACCGAGAGAAAGACGGTTCTGGCACCGAGGGTTCCACAATCAGCAGATCAGCCTCTTCCAGCTCCGAAGACTGGATAGGTTTCGGAGGAGGAACAGATGGAGATAAGGGAAGGCCTTCGAGTCTCGACACCAACTGGGATGAGACAGAGATGAGCTTGGATAAGGCCGTATTCTCCATTAATTTCTGCACCACGCGGTCTACATCGGTGTCGGAGAGGGGTCTGGAAGAGGGCGTCGAAGGAATCGAAGACGGAGCCGACCTCAACAGTGTCGGGGGAGGTAGCTCCGTCACCGGTTCCAAGACTCGAGGCTCGGAAACTGACAATAGTTCAACACTCGGCCCCGAAGTCTGTGGAACAAGTGATCGAACTTTAACTGAAGAGCTCAGAGCCGATGACCTGGGCTCCGAAGTCTTCGATTCCTTCGAGGATTTGGATGCCTGGTCTGATGCATCCAGAGCCTCTTGAAAGGTAGGTTTTAAAAGACCCCTGTCCATAAGTTTCCTGCGCCTATCTGTCATGACCCTTCCACTGAAAGAATGACAAATTGAACAGTCTTCTTGCAGATGGAGAGGGCCAAGACAGTAGACGCAGGAACTATGATTATCAGTCACTGACATCTTTTGCCCACATTGGCAACGTTTAAAGCCAGACTTAGCTTTCTCAGACATGTCACAATCTTAGTTATAGCTAACAAAGGAAAAGTTAGCAAAATGTCAAGTCCAGTAGTTTTGTCTAATCCAGAAACTTTAGTCAAATCCAGTAAAAAAGTCAATCCAGTAGTCAATCCTGTAAAGGGTGGGGTAGGCCCCGAGGGAAAACTCTAATAAAGTATAAAAGAACTTTATATGGAACCGAGAATTCCTCGAAACACTACAAACACACACACACAGTCACTTAATATAAAATTTTAGTAGAAAAAAATTCTTAGAAATATAAGAAAAATATAAATCTTAGCTTAAGGTTGCTCGAGCTCATCAAACTGATGCGAACGCTGCAGCGGCAAACTAGATCTGAGGTAAAGGCAGAGGGGGATTGTGGGAGTTAGGTTGGTCTCGAGCTTCTTCTCGATGCAGAGCTTGCAGAGCGGCCGACACGGAGCCGAGAATCGGCTCCAAACCCAGGTGTAAGAACAAACGTGAGATCGAACACTCTCACATTGTATAGTTATCCCCTTTGGGAAAAAACATGTATCCGTGAATTACCATATAGATGGCAGTACACTAAACACCGAAAGTGTGATAAGAGACTTAGGGACACAGGTGGACAGTGGTCTCACCTTCGACAACCACATCGCCACAACAGTCAGGAAATCCTTCTATGTGGCACACCTCATCACTAAAGGAAAAAAGGAGGTCATTGTCCCACTGTACTCATCCCTCATTAGACCCATTATAGAATACAACTCCCCGTTTGGTATGTACCTCTCAAGACATCTGCAACAAATGGAAAGGCCGCAGAAATACCTCACTAAAAGAATCACAGACCTAAAGCAGATGCCCTACACTGACCGCCTTAAAAAACTCCAGCTATACTCTGTCGCATATCGTCTTCTCAGAGACGATCTCTGCTTAACATACAAGGCCATGTCAAACCCAAAGCTGTTAGACATGCTACACTTAAAGAAATCTCAATCCCTCAGAGCCACACACTCCAGGGATCTAAACCTTGTCATCACAATAAACAAAACATGCTGGAGGGATAGGTTCCTGACCCAGAGACTCCCCAGACTCTGGAATAGATTGCCCATACATGTCAAGCAGAGTGCCTCTTTGGCCCTCTTCAAAAGGAACCTTGACGATTGGATGGGAGAAAGGAAATTCACCCTGGGGATCATGTCAGTCGCCCTGCTAGACAGGGGTCCAGGGAAGTAAATAGTGTGGGAAGAAACAGCCAGGGAATTGTTATGGTTAGGCTTGTATAGGCCCTAGGGCTGACAGCCTAGTACCAACCTATGAACCTATGAACTCAGTGACTAAGTGTCTTAAGTTTTTAATTGTGTTATACTGTTGGGAATTCATTTATTGATTAATTATTTAATTGTACTACTGAAGCTTCAGCTTCAATATATAAGTGTAGGAGTTTACTATGTACGATTCATCTGAAGAAGTCACAGCATTTGCTGTGACGAAAAGCGCTTTATGTGGATTAAATTGTTCTATTTTTATTAGTTTTGTGTCGAGTTTCACTTCATTCTTTAGTCCAGTGCATTGTGGCTTCGTAGTTTTATTTTCCTAGTTCATTTGTGCAGAAGATGCTGTCAATGAAGGTCTCAAATGGTTATGTCTTGGAGACCGCTCCAAAAAGGGAGAAGGTAGCCTAGAAGAAACTGGATATGGGGCCAAGAGTGGCAATCGAATCTGAGATTTTTCTGTTCTGGTCTTTGCATCTGAAGAGCTCGGATCTGAAGTCTTAGATAATTTTGAAGGAGGTTCTGAACCCACAGCCGAGGAAGTGTTTGCATCCAGGAGGCACTTCCTCGGCTGTGGGTTCAGAGGAAGTGGTTGCATCCGGGGGACACTTTCTACAGTCCTTTTTATTAGATTTTTTTAGGGATATGAGCCCTAGACAATATTGATGTAGACTTAGAGGGGAGCAAGCATCTAAGGATTCATTTGCTTTTCTGTCTATAAGGGCCCTAGGGTTAACGGCCTTATAGATATCACAACTGGAATAAAGATGTGATAGGCCAAAACAATACATGGAATGCACGTCTGACAAAACTTTCTTGTGGCCACAAGCCGTACACTTCTTGAAACCAGAGGGTTTCTCAGACATTCCAAAGTGAAAAATAAACTATTTGAAGACAGAAAGTTTTTTTTTAAAAGGAGGAAAGGAAAAAAAGAGGTAAAAATACACCAGCAATGGTAAGCGTAGTTGTACAAAGAAATACCAATGACAGTAATTACAAATACACACGTAATTAAAAATTTTACAAGAAAAGGGAAGGAAGCGCTATAAGGGTATAAGAATTATCAAGGGGATTAAAAAAAAAAAAAAGTTATGTACCCACCATAATGTTTCATCTGAGTTGTTGTTCTTCATTTGTCTTCAATCTGTGGGTTCCCAGATCAGGCATCTGATCTGAGCTCAAAGCTCCTCCCTACTTATAATGCCCCTGTCTCCTTCCTCCCTTCAGATCGAGTTTGCCAAACTAACTTCTTCACTTGACCCAACACTTTATCTCAAACTAGGTGTCTGCATAAGCAAAACGGAGAGAGTAAGAGGCAGCAGGAGGTGACCACATCCTCTACTCGTCAAACCACCATGCAATCTATAAAAGGCATGAGGAAGGAGAGAGGGACGGTTGAAGACAAATGAAGAACACCAACTCAGAATGAATGTTATGATGAGTAGACAACTTCTTTATCGAAGATGTTGTCTTCATTTGATTTTCAACCTGTGGGACAGAGTCCCCAGCTACTAAACTTCTGGGAGGCCCTCATGGAAGGATATTCTGGAGCACAGTAGAGCCAAAGGATGCCCTGTTCCTGGATATGATGTCCAACTTACAATGCAAGATGAAGGTAATGAGATGAGGCCCAAGCAGCCACAGAGCAGATATCATCTAATGAAACTCTCAACCAAAAGGCCGCTAAAGTAGCCACAGATCTGGTGGAATGCGCCTTCACATGACCTTGTGGGGATAAACCTCTAGCAGAATACGCCCAAATAATACACTAGGAAATCCAATGGGCAATAGTGACCTTAGATACTGGTTTCCCCAAAAAGGGTTTAGAGTAGGAAAGGAAGAGTTGGTCAGACTTACGAAAAGCTTTAGTGTTGTGCAGGTAGAAACGTAACTGTCTGTGCAACTTGTATTCACCCTTGTTTTGAAAATTTGGTAAGAAGACCGGGAGATTAATAACCTGATTAATGTTGGACTCCAAAGCTACCTTAGGAAGAAAGGCTGGATTAGTATGCAATGACATCCTGATCTTATGAAAAATAATATAAGGAGGATTGACCAACAATGCTTGAAGTTCTAAAACTCTCCTGGCAGAAATAATAGCAACCAAGAAGGCGTCTTCCAGGACAAAAATTGTAGATCCACAGAGGTTGCGGGCTCAAAGGGGGCTGAAACTAAAGCCTGCAGAAAGTACAGTTTTGTACCTACCATAAATGTAGATGTTCGAGTGCTAATACAGCTGCAGTCTTTACAGATGGGTTCTCCTGCCGTCAGGCGGGTCCTCAGTCGGCCGAATTCCAAAGTCTAGGTCCGGCGTCGGTTGTTGTCGCCTTCTTCCCTGACGTCAGTGTGACAGGGTATATAAGACACAGCCGACGCCATTTTCTTCAGTCTTTCTTGCCCCAGATATCAGGTGCCCCCAGAAGAAAGGCAATACATAATTTATATACCTATGTATAGTCATGCAATGCAATATAATAAAAATTCAGTAGTTGCAAGCAAATACACCATAGAAGGATAACCCAAACAGGTTTTATGAGGATGAGTTAGCCACTAGGCCTGTACCAAGAGGGGAAGGAGGGAGGGAAACCTGGACTGCAGCTGTATTAGCACTCAAACATCTACATTTATGGTAGGTACAAAACTGTACTATGTTCATCGTGCATACAGCTAAAGTCTTTACAGATGGGTAGAATCCCAAAGCTACGCACAGGGTGGTAGGCACTAGGTGGAATTAGGAGGAGCCAGAATGCCCTGCAACACAGCAGTGGCAAAGCCTGCTCTTGTTTTAGAGTATAAAGGTAGGTGGTAGTGTTTAGTGAAGGTATGCACCGAACTCCAGGTGGCTGCCTCCAAAATATCTTTGGTAGGAACTCCTCTGAGGAAGGCTGCAGAGGTAGCTGTGGCCCTTGTGGAGTGGGGTCTGATGCCTGCAGGCACAGATTTACCATGAAAGGAGTAACAAAAACGTATGCAGTGGTCTATCCATTTTGAAATTGTCTGTTTGGAGATTGGCTTTCCTTGAGCTCCGACAGCATAGGACACAAAGAGTTGTTCTGATTTCCTGAACGGCTTTGTCCTGTCCAAACAGTAACACAGCTGTCTATGGATGTCTAAGGAATGTGGCAGCCTTTCCCCTTTGTTTTGAGGATTGGGGTAAAAGGTAGGTAAGTGTATGGCCTGATTTAAAGCTACCCTGGATACTACCTTAGGCATAAATGACGGGTTGGTTCGTAGGGAAACCCTGTCCTGATGGAAGATGAGAAAGGGCTGCACAGCCATGAGGGCTTGTAATTCTGAGACCCTACGTGCTGAGGTAATAGCCAGAAGGAAAGCTGTTTTCCAGGACAAATATTGCAAATCTGTTGAGGCAGCTGGTTCAAAAGGAGGCATTGTTAATTTTTCTAGAATGTAATTAAGATCCCAGGCTGGGATTGGTTGTTTCCTTGGAGGTCTTATATTCTTAGCCTCCCTGAGGAACTGTCTTAAGAGTGGGTGAGAGAATAAGGGTGGATCAGTGTTGTATTCTGCTGAAATGGCTGAGGCATGGATTTTGATAGAGGAGAATGAAAGTCCAATGTTAAGCAGCTCAGTTAGATACTGTAATATTTGAGGTAAATTCAGTTTTCTAGGAACCTGATCCTTTTTCTCATTCCAAGTGCAAAACCGTTTCCATTTTGCGGAGTAAGCTTTTCTAGTAGATGGCCTTCTGGCTTCCAAAATGACATCCTGTACCTCCTTGGAGAGTAGGGTCTGTTGTGGTGTTAAGGAATTTTCCATGCAGTCAGATTGAGTGTTTTCAGCAGACTGTGAAGAGTTTTGTAGCTGTGCTGAGTCAGAAGAAGAGGCATTAGAGGTAGGGTCCAGGGAGGAGAATGTGTTAGGCTCCTCAGGAGTGGGTACCAGTGTTGTCTTGGCCAGTCTGGAGCAATCAGTATCATCTTTGGTGTGTCTGCTCTTGCTTTCAAAAGCACCTTGGGCAGTAGAGGAAGAGGTGGGAAGGCGTAAACTGTCCGTGCTGCCCAACTGAAAGAAAGGGCGTCCACTCTCCAGGCCTTTGGATGAAATGTCCTTGTGCAGAATTTTGTCAATTGATGATTTTTGTGGGAGGCAAAGAGATCTATGTCTGGCCTTCCCCAGGCTTGGATTATCTTTGTAAACACTTGAGGATGCAACTTCCATTCGTGAGGGTCTGTCATATTTCTGCTTAGATTGTCTGCCAGCGTGTTTTCCATACCTGGCACATACTATGCTTGAAGCTCGATTTGCCATTCCAGAGCCCTGTTCCAAAGTGACATGGCCAGCCTGCACAGGGGGTATGAATGTGTTCCCCCTTGTTTGTTTATGTACCACATTACTGTGGTGTTGTCTGTTCTTATTAATAATTGTCCTGGATGCAGGAGGTACCTGAAAGCTGTAATTGCATTTATCACTGCTAGCATTTCCTTTTGATTGATGTGAAGGTGTTTTTCCCTTTGGGACCATTTGCCCTGAATGCACCTGTCTGTCATGTGTGCCCCCCAGGCGTAGTCTGAGGCGTCTGTTGTGATGACCTGATTTGCTTGAGGTTTGCAGAATGGCAGACCTGCGTTTGTTTGGCATGCTTGAGCCCACCATAGAAATTCCTTTTGCAAACATGGAATTAGTGGTATTATTGTTTCCAAACTGTGGCTGTGTTGAGACCATAGGTTTTTTAGGTACCATTGAAGTTTCCTCATATGCAACTTTGCACATGGGATTAGAAGAATGCAAGATGCCATGAATCCCAGAGCCTGCAGGATTTTCCTTGCAGTTAGCCTGGTACAATTTGCTAGCATCTTGAAGTACTGAGTTAGTTGCCCCTGTTTTTCTGGCGTAAGATAGGCCATCTGGGTGTTTGTGTCCAAGTTGGCACCCAGGAAAATTATTTTCTGAGATGGTGTTAGCCTGGATTTCTCTTTGTTGACTGTGTATCCCAGAGAATTCAATAACTGTGTTACATAAGCCAGATGTTCCAGAAGTATATGTTTGCTGTCAGCTTGGACCAGGCAGTCGTCCAAATAAGGGTATATTTGTATCCCTTGAAGTCTGCAGTAGGCAATTACTGATGCCAGGCATTTCATGAATACTCTGGGTGCAGTAGATAAGCCAAAGGGCAATGCAGAGAATTGATAGTGGATTAAACCTGCAAGAAATCTGAGGTATCTTCTGCAGCTTTGTCTGATAGGGACATGCAGGTATGCCTCCTTGAGGTCCAATGTTACCAGCCAAGACCCCTTGCCCAGCATGGGAAGAAGCTGCTGTAAGGTGAGCATCTTGAATTTTGGTACGAGTAGAAATGTGTTTAGGATGGATAAATCTAAAATGGGTCTCCAATCGGTTCCCTTCCTTGGTACCAGGAATAGTCTGGAATAAAAACCTTGACCTTGTTCGTGAGTAGGTACCTCTTGAATAGCTTTCATGTCCATGAGCTTTGAAATTTGTATTTGAGCCTCTGCCCTTTGGTTGTGTGGCAGGTTTGGCATGCCTCTCATTTTTGGAAGAGTGTGAAAATGAAATCTGTAGCCTCTGTTTATAATGTCCAGGATCCATTTGTCTTTTGTGACAATATGCCAATTTTTTTAAAATAATGTCAGCTTTCCTCCCAAGGGTGCTGCCACTTGAGCCTTGCTTGGCATGCAAAGGGGAAAGTCATTGGGTTTGTTTTCTGTATTGCTGTGCACTGTCTTCACCACCTCTTGATGCTGGAGATTGCCATTGTCTGCCTCTATATGATCCTTGAGATTGTCCTCTGCCCCTTGCGCGTCTGTATCTACCTCTTTGAGGCTTGTCCGTGGCTGGAAAGGACCAGTTTTTTGAAGGCCAATTTCTACTAAAACGTGGTGGTTGTACCTGTAGAAAAGCCTTAACAGTTTGCATAGATTTAGCTTTTTCTTCCATTTTCCTTAGTATTTCCTCAGCATTAGTACCAAATAATACATCCTTTTGTAAAGGAGCATCTAGTAATTTAGCTTTGGCATGATCAGGCAAGGTTTGTTCCCTAAGCCAGGCATGCCTACGAATGACTGATCCTGTAACTGCAGCTCTGCTTGAGGCCTCTAGAGCATCATAACCACATTGTAAGGTGTGCTTACCCACTTGTTCTGCACTATGCATCATATCCTGTAACTCCTTCAGATCTGGTTGTTCAGGTTGTGACATTTTATTCTTTAATTGTGATAACAGGAATTGATGATATTTAAGCATATGGAACTGACAATTTAAGGCCCTCATGGCTAGGGTGGCCGAGGTATATACCTTTTTTCCCCACCTTTCTAAGGATCTAGACTCTCTTTCGGAAGGTAATGGAGTCTTAGCAGTAGAGGCCTTCATTCCCTTGGGGCCCTGAGAAATGGTTTCTGGGTCAGCATTATGGCTTTTGTAAAGGAATTGGTGTGAGTTAGGAACTCTGTAGTACCTATCAGGCTTGACTGGGGCTGGAGGCAGGGAATCCGGATTAAGGCAAGCCTCCGAATAAACATCATCAAGTATGTCCAAGACAGGATGTATCGCCAGGGGTCTGTGCTGAGGTAGCAGAAGAAATTCCCTAAGCCTTTTCTTGGAATCTGAAAAATCCTGGCCTTCCCAATGGAAGTGTTCCCTAAGGTATGCAAGGTTTTCCCAAATGAGAAATCCTCTTGGGGGAATACAGAAGGAATGGACTGTTCTGCATCAGAATCTTCAAAAGGGGAGTACGAATGCTCCTCTTCATCAGAATGTTCTGAAATAATGGAGCCCTGGTCAGAAGAGGGAGATTCTTCCTCCACTCTGGGTCTCTTGTCTGGTGGGGGTTGGGAACCCCTGATAAGAGTAATTAAATCCTTAGCCATTTTGAGCATCTGTTTTTTAGGCATGGGGCCTGGTGATGGGCCCTGTGCAACAGGCCTCTGGGAGTGCATGGCTGATTTAGACTTAGTAAAGGCCTTGATGGAAAAGGAAGAAGAAGGTCTGAAGACACCATGGGTGGAAGTAGACCTATCCACATTAAGAGGCTCAACACTCACAGTGGCTTCGGTAGCTGTAGTCAGGGTGTGGGCCGAGGAACCTGTGGTCTCGGTTACAGAGGACACCGCCAGAGAAGTGTCGTCGGTAGTCAGGGGCTGCGTAGGCGCCTCACTGAGAACCGGACCACGTGTAGTCGGTTTTGGCGTGGTGTCAGTGGAGACCGCGGGCCTCGCGTGTCGGTCTTTGTCCTTGTGTTTTTTGGACAAAACGGTAGTCGGAGTCTCCGACGACATTTTATAGTCAAAAGCTTTACCAAAAAAGTGCTGGGTGAACTCCGCCCGATGCTTAATAGTGCATTTATTAAAAGTAGCACAAAAGCGACAGCCCGAGACGTCGTGGTCTGGGCCTAAACAAGGAATACAGAGGGAATGAAAATCCTTATGCGGTATTTGCTTCCCACAAGAAATACAATTGTTAACTTTGTCTGACATCGGTCTGAGGCAAGAAAAGTTTCCCCAACGGGGTACTTAGCTTTAAAGAAGACTTCGGTTTCCAAATTTTTGTAATTTCAGGAGCTGGCCGACCGGCACTTGCGAACTGCTTCTGCTTCGGGCACCACGCGGCAAAAAAGACTGGAGAAAATGGCATCGGCTGTGTCTTATATACCCCTGTCGCACTGACGTCAGGGAAGAAGGCGACAACAACCGACGTCGGACCTAGACTTTGGAATTCGGCCGACCGAGGACCCGCCTGACGGCAGGAGAACCCATCTGTAAAGACTGCAGCTGTATGCACGATGAACATCTAACGTGAGATCCCACTGTGGCGTTTTGTCCTTCACCTGGGGCCGAAGACGAAAAGTGCCTTTGAGGAAGGCCTTGCAAAGCTTGGAAGATGCTAAGAAAGCCATATTATCACCCACATGAAAATTAGAAATCTCAGCCTGTTGGACATTGAAAACTGCCACCTTGCTGAAAGATCCCAGCTAAAAAGTCCAAAACCACAGAAACCGGGGCAGTGAAGGGATCTAAAGTAAGATGCAAATCACAGATCAGAAAATGTCTTCATTTGCTGGGGTACACCTTTCTGGTGGAAGACTTATGAGCTGCCACCAGTATCCTTCTGAAAGATGTAGGCAGACCGGGAGTCCTGACTATCAGGGGAACTGGAGCAGCCAAGCAGTGAGCTTCAGACTGTCCAGGTCTGGATGGGGAATCCCTGAGGGGTGAGAGATGAGATCTAGAAATCGATCCAACGTCCATTGTGGAGCCACGAGATGAGACCACAGAGAGGGAAACCAGACTTGGTGAAGCCAGAATGGGGTAATGAGGACAACTAGGCTCCCCAGCCTGCGAGCTTTCTGAAGGAATTTTGGTATTAAGGGAAGAGGAGGATAAGCATACACAAAAACTGGGGGGCCAAGCATGAATCAGAGCATCTCTGGGGCTTCCCCCAGCAGGGGGTTTAGAGCGAAAAACTCGCTACATTTCACTTTGGAAGGAGAGAAGAAGAGATCCCAGCAAGGCTGGCCATACTTGAGAAAGATCTGTTCCTCTACTGAAAGACTCAGAGACCACTCGTAAGGCATCAGAAAAGACCTGCTGAGCTTGTCCACTAGAATGTTGGACCTCCCCAGAATGTGCTTTGCCACCATAAAACGGCCGGTGGAGATCGCCCATTCCCACACTCTCATAGCTTCGTGGCATAGGGGATAAGACCTGGATCTCCCCTGCTTTTTGATGTACCAGACCACAGACATATTCTCTGCCTGAACAGCAATCCTTCCTGAGGAAAGATGGGCATGAAAAGCCTGCAACGCTAGAAGCACCGCCCTCATTTTCAAGATGTTGATATCTAATCTGATCTTGTAGGGGGACCACGTGCCTTGGACTGTCCTTCCCGAGCAGTGTCCCCCCACCCTAGCAGGGAGGCATCCGTAGTCATTGTGGCTGTAGGGAAATGTGAAAGGGATGACCCCGAACAAAGTCCGTGGAATGAATCCACCACACAAGAGATTCCTTGCACACTTGAGAGATTCAAACAGTGTAATCAATGGGAGATCTAACATGGACCATTGGACCGCGAGGGTCCACTGAAGAACCAGCATGTGAGAACACACCATAAGCAAGAGACTGATCGTGGTCACCATGGACCCCAATACCCTTAATACCATTTCTGCTGTTGGTGACTGAGTTTGGAGAATGCAAAGAACATGTAGCTTCAGCGACTGTATTCTGTCCGGAGTAAGAAAAACTTTGGTTTGAATTGTGTCCAGCCGAGCCCCAGTGAAGTCTAATGTTTGAACTGGGGCAGTGATGACTTGCTGAGAATGATAGTAATGCCCAATTGCTGGGCTAGGAGAAGAAAGAAATCCCTCGCTTGACAGAGTTGATGCCTGGAAGGGGTAGCGAGGAGCCAATCTTCCCGGTAGGGGAAGACCTGTATGCCCTGGAGTGTCAGGTGAGCCGCTACTACTGACATCACTTTGGTGAACACCCTGGGGGCTGTAGTTAGACCAAAGGGAAGTACTCTGAACTGGTAATGGTTGGCTCCCAGTCAGAAGCAGACAAACCTCTGAGAGTGCCTGTCCATCTTGATGTGGTAATACGCATCCTGGAGGTCGATTGTGCACATCCAGTCATTCTCCTGCAGGAAGGGCAGGATAGAGTGTAGGGTGACTATCCGGAACTTCATCTTGGCCACTGACAGGTTCAAGATGGAGAGATCGAGGATGGGTCTTAGGTCCCCCGTCTTCTTTGGCACCAAAAAGAACCTGGAATAAATGCCTAATCCAGAGTGGTCTGGGAGGGGACAGGTTGGATGACTCACTTTCTTAGCAGCTTTGCGATTTCCAGTGCTGCATCCACCCTGTGTATGACTGGAATATCTGTGAGGTGTTTGGGCAATGGAGGTGACTCAAGAAAGGGGACTGAACAGCCTCTGGATAAAATTTGCAACACCCAACGATCTTCCGTGATGGAATCCCACGCTGTTAGGTGTAGGGAGAGGTGACCCCCGACTGTCTTCAGAGACGAGCAGCCAGGCAACCCTTCAGGGTTGCTGCACGGGTCTCTCTGAGAAAGGCTCTCAAGACATATGATTTCTTGGACCTTCTCTGCCTCTAGGGCGGCATCTATCAAATCCCCCTCTGCTCCTGGGGGAAGGTGAGTCCTGAGTGTCCTGGGGAAAAGATTTCTGGAACCACATCTTCTTGGACTTTCACTGATTCCTAGAAAAGGACTGTTGAGGGGCCAAAACGCGGATCCCGACGGCAGAGTCTTCCCTTCCTTCTCACTCTGAACTAAGATGTCACATACCGACTTCCCAAAAAGGGGGGAACCATCATACGGGGCATTCGTAAAAGACTATTTAAAGGATTGCAAAAATACACAGAGCCAGGCATGCCACTTGATGGCAACGCCAGTCCTAGCAGCTCTAATGGCGCCCTCAATCGCATGGGAGAGGAGACGCATAGAGGTGTTAGCAACTGATTCCATGATGGCCATACGAGCAGAAACCACCTTCTTGTCCTCCACCGACATGGTCCTAGGGGTCGACTCAGCAATCTCCTTCACCAGGTCTTGCTGCAGCCGGATCACATGCGCCATGTAATTCAGCGCCTGTACACAGAAGGTCACTGAAGCATACACCTGCTTTCTGAAAAAGTCCATTAGCCTTCACTCTCGGTCAGGAGGATGGACCGTAAGAACTCTCCTGAGTGAGCTCCTTCTTAGTGGCAGCTGCCACCAACATGGCATCAACCAGGGATCCCTTATTCCAATGGGACCTGTCTGAAGGGGGGCTCAAAACCTTGTCCAGGCATTTGGGAATGGGCTCCACCATGTCTGGTTCCTTCCATGCCCGAGATGTAATAAGATCCAGGGATCCACAGGAAGGGACACCCAGGAAGTAGAGGGTCTTGCGCCAAATGCCTTGAGGAACACCTATTCATCTGGGGTAGGTTTTTGAGCAGACCACCCCCCCATGCTGACAAAGGAGTTCCATGATGTCTCCAAAGGAGACATACTCGAGGGTGACCGGGGGGACCATGGGGGAACCTTCCCCTTCCTCCAAATCGGTGTCTTCAGTAAGGGACTCTGGTGGGGAGTCTAAAGAGGCCTCCTTAGTGGGGGTCTCTGAGGAGGACTCCCCAACATCTCACTGTTTCCAAGAGGGAGCACCCTGGGGCAAAGAGGTGGCAGGCTGTCCCTGAGATGGCAGAATGGCCAGATCCATGCCAGAAACAGGGAGAGCCAGGGCGAAATCCGAAGACAAGATTGTCAAGGGTCTTGGAGTCGAGAGTACCCTCTCCATCACGTCAAAAGCCGAAGGGGAATGGACCTCCTGAGAAAGGACAATAGAAGGAGCTGTAACCCTCTGACCCGATGGGGGAGTCAGAGCCGAACCTCCAGGTGCCTTCAAGGGGAAGGCTCTGCTCCAACAAACTTGGAACTGATACCATCCCCTCAGATCTGAAGCCGAGGCTATGGCTCTGAGAACTGGCTGGATCCAAGCTAGTTGGATCTGACCTGCTCAAGGTCATGGCCAGCATCGAGGTACAAGGTACCATCAGACCCAGAACCCTCAACGCCGAGTGTCCTCAGATCCAAGGGCTCCGAAACCAGAGATCAGATTAGAGACAGAGTAATTGGGATGAAGCAATAAAGACTGCATGCTCCCCGCTCCGGAGGGAGAGGGGGGCAGACAAGACTCCCAACTGTATGGAGAGGGGGGCAGACAAGACTCCCAACTGTATATGGGTACAGATAAACTTCTGCATCATTCTACCCATTTCTCCTTCGGTAAGACTGCAGGTGGAACGCGAAGAGGAGGCCACTGACATCAGCCTAGTGGGGCAGTGAGGGGAGGCCTGAGTCGGCAACCGGGTCTGGAGCTCCTCCGGTTTTGGAGAGAACCAAGGGGAACGAAGCTGGGGAGATTCCATCCTCAGAGCCGATCTAACTTTGGCTGGAGGGCTGGCTGAAGCTGAACAATCTGGCCATCACTTCTTGGGCCTATCCTTTGACTTGGCTGACTGGTCTCCATCCCCGGATCTCTTGGCGGGAGTTTGAGTCCCAGAGGCCAGGGCGGAGACAAAGGTAGAAGCCAGGTCAGAAGGGTCCAGAGTCCTGGAGGAAGAAGAAGGAAGGAGGACCTTGAGGATTAGCTTGTTCCTCCTGTCTATCAGTGCCTGGGGATTTAACCTGGCATAGATGGAATAGGAGGTATGCAAGTGGGCTGCCCCAAGACAAATGACACATAGAGTGCGGCCATCAGCTGGGAAGAACTTGTGGCCACACTCTATACATTTTCCGAAGCCTTGTTTGGGGGTATCAGACACTCTCCCAACCTACGGCCCAGCACACACTCATTCATAGAGAGACCACACATGCGACATGTAGAAAAGTTAGAGAAAGGGATTTTTTTTTTTTTTTTTTTTTAACCAACACAGATGTGCAAGGGGAGGTAGAAAGGCAGAAAAGAGGAAAAAGTTATAATAAAAGAAGAATCTAACAGTTAAAGAAAGTCACTTACCCAAAAATAACAGCAGAGAGCATGGATCGCAATGGGGACACAAAGTGCAGCAAACAAGATCTGAAGGGAAGGAGACAGGTGCATTATGGGTAGGGGAGGAGCTTTGCGCTCGGATCAGATGCTGGATATGCGGCCAAGTCGGATCCGTGCCGGATCCGGGAACCCACATGTTTAAGACCAAATGAAGACTACTTCAGATACAAAGTTATAAAAACATAATTGATTCTCACTCACAGTAACAAAGTCACTAAACTCAAGAGGAAAACAGCAACCACATTCATATGCTAAGGCAGCAAACAAGATCTGAAGTATGTTAGGGACTAGGGCATTATGGGAAAGGGAAGACCTTGAGAGTTTCAGTGCTTCACGAACTGGTAGAAGAGGCCGAGTCAGTCCCAAGGATCGGATCTGAACACAAGAGTTGAGGAAGAATGAAAACTGACAACATCAGATCAAGTGGTTTATGATTACCTGATTTGAAAGCATATTTTACAGCTACACAGTTAAGGATCATACATATAACACAAGCAGAAAGCTACAATTCAAAGTGGAAAGGGATGATGATGAAGCAGGGGGAAATTCAAGAAATAAATAGTGAGTGGGATTTTGGATGCAGAGCCTTAAGAAGAATAAACAGCAGACATATAGAATATTATATTCATAAAGTTGCAGAAAGTATTCTAAGAACTAACCCAACTCGAGAATGGAGAAAGGAGATTCTGATGATATGGATGTCTACAATTAGGGGTACAGAGAATAGGCAAGAGGGGGTTGGAATTTACTGGAGAAAACTGACAAAGGAACCAAGATTGTGAGAGCAAATAACTAGAAAGGGAAAGGTAATGAAACGGGAACACGCCAAGAAGACATTTGGACTGCAGGATAGAGACTGCCTTCCCTATCAGGGATTGGGATCAGAGTGTTATTTATTTTACAACTGTTGACAAAGGAAGTTAGGCAGGGAACAAAGGCCCCTGTTCAGTGGAGGCCCGGAGAGAAAAGCTCCAGTACTTGCCAGGAATCCTAAGTGAAAGACCTTTTCCAATAACAGCAGCTGCTGTTAAAAAAGGGATAATTAGTAAGGAATATACAATATAGCAAGACAATTACAGGAATCAAAAGGATGAGTTTAAAAAAGATGGGGAAAACAGAATGGATAAGCAATTCACAAGAAAACATTGGGAGGACATAAGTACGGCTCTCAAATATACAACAAAGTCTAGAAGATTTAGGATTTTTGCTTGAAAGTGCAATTATAGGTATTCTTACTTCCCAAGCAGACTCCAAAGTATTTCATCTCAGCTAGACAGCAAATGTTAGAGATGTGATGTGGAACCAAGAGGTAACTGGGAACGTGTTTTTGGCGAGTAGTGAGTTGGCAGTCGAACACGTTTAATTCTGGTTGTTGCCAAAAAGAAATTACTTGAAAATGGAAATCAAAGACTAAACCAACTGTATTTGAAGTATTAAATATTATAAAAGACATAAAATAACTGAAAGTAGGATCATTAGAAAAGGGTAGGAGTAAATTACTATGAAAAAATGAAAATTGTGGGAATAATAAGAAAATTCTCTATTTTGAGAATTTTGCCTTTCTACAATACCCTGTGGTCACTACATCTGACCCTGATACTGCAGGAGCTCTGCCATAAGGGCCAACTCCCAAAGGTTTTCACTGAAAAGTTTGCCTTAGTACAATAGCCTGCTATCACTACACCAACCCCAATACTCCCGAACATTTTCACTGAGAATTTTGTCTTTGTACAGTAGTCTGTGGTCACTACATCTGACCCCAATACTGTAGGAGCTCTGCCATAAGGGCCAACTCCCAAAAGTTTTCACTGAAAATTTTGCCTTAGTACAATAGCCTGCTATCACTACGTCCAACCCCAATACTTACAAACATTTTCACTGAGAAGTTTGTCTTTGTATAATAGCCTGTGGTCACTACATCTGACCCAGATACTGCAAGAGCTCTGTTACAAGGGCCAACTCCCAAACGCTTTTGTAATTGGGAACATATTTCCAGGGAGTGCAATGAGTTGGCAGATTTTAAAGATTCCCTGCAGACTACTCTGTCAGAGATACTGGGTGAGCAAGCTGATGTAACTAAGGAAATTATTCTTTTTAGCTAAGATGCAGAATTATGGTGGCTGTAAAAAAAGAAATTACTAGAAGCAGTAACTATATTAACAGAGATAAATGATCTTGAAGTGGGACCTTTAGAAAAGGGTTGGAGCAAATTAGACAGGAAAAAATGGGAATTTTGGGAACAATACTGATGCCGTATATTGATTATGTTATTAGAATGGAGCAAATACTAAATGATGAGTCAATATATGCAAGGGCATCAAGGCATGAATTTAATAGAGCATACTCCTGCACAGATATAATTTTATCGCAGGTGCATCTTCTAGAAGGACAAATTAATGAAAAAGAAAAATAATTTTTAACGGTGGAAAAATGGGTTTTGCCAACAATTTTCGGTATCCCCAAAACAAATAAGTCAATTGTTGATCCACCTTTTAGGCCGATTGTTTCGGCAAGGGGATCCAAAACTGAACCCATATCAGCTTGGATTGACAATAAGTTAAAACATTTGTTAGACAAAGTTGACCATATAGTCAAGGATTATTGGCACTGTTTAAGTAGATTGGCAAAATTTGGAAACACTAATGAATTTAAATACAGTTTTTTGACAATTGACGTTGTCAATTTGTTTTCAGTAATCCCACATGAAAGGGGCACTGAAATGTTTCAGAATAGAATCATCAGTTTGGGAGTTTCAGACATGGCTCTAGTTACACTATTAGTTGATTTCATGGGGATAGTTTTAAAAAACAATTTTCTCATGTTCTAAGGGGAAATTTTCCATCAAATATCTGGAGTGGCGATGGGGGCTAAATGTGCCCCAGTTTTTGCCAACCTAGTGTTACTTGACTGGGAAAATGAATTTATTTATTTTAAAAACAAAATACAATGAAATAATTTTGTCCCATAGTAGATTCCTAGATGATATACTTATTTTGTGGATGGGGGACGAGCATGAAGCTGATCAATTTGTGGAATATCTCAATGGAACTACTGATTTTATGAAGTTTACCAGTACATGGGACAAAAATCATATTAATTATTTAGATATTAGTTTATCAAATAAGGTTGAGATTTTACAAAGTACAATATATGGGAAGGCTTCATATTCGAATACTCTGTTAGATTTTAACATTAATCATCCACACTATCAGAAACGTAGTGTGGTTAAAGGACAGATAGTACAGCTGTCAAGACTTGTTAGTAGTGATGAAGTCTTCCACACAGAAATTTACAACCTTATAGGTATGCCCCTGGAAAGGGGTTACCCTTTAAAATTATTAATGAACATCAAAAAAGAAGTTATTAAGAAAAGGGAACAAACCTTTGCACCTATTTTATTGTTCGATTGGCAGCCTAAGGATAAAGATAAAGGTTTATCCCATGAGAATAATAAGACTAATGCCATGGTTTTGGAATATAATGACAGCAGTTCCAGGATTATTGACATAGTTAACCAATGTTGGGAACTGTGTTTTCGACAGGATATGTTAACTATTCTTGGAAAAAAGCCTCAGATAGTTTTCGGTACGGGGAGAAATGTAAAAACTATATTGGAGACAAAATTAAACAAACTATCTTATAAATCTTGTATGTCTAAATGTGAAAACTGTAAGTTCTGCAGGTATATAAATGATGGACCCTACGTCTATATTCAAGGAAGTGACACCTCCATTCAATGCCCTGGCAGGGTCAGTTGTAACACGACTTTATGTGGTGCATGTGGCTGCTTGTTTATCCTGTCCGGGCTTCTATGTGGGCAAAACCACTCGGAGGCTGAGGGACAGGATAAGTGAACATGCCAGGGCCATTACGAATAAGGACATTCACAATGCTCTTTTCATACACTCGGAAAAATGTATTAATTTTAAAAAGTTTGTGTTTTTTGTTATTGATACAGTTTTTATGAATGAACATGAGGGAGATAAGAATTTGTTGCTGGAAAGTAAGGAATCCCTCTGGCAATTGAAGTTAAATGCTTCTATGGAACCTGGCTTGAATGAGTTTATCTCTATCAAGACATTTTTGAAAATTAGGCATAATCAAATTGCCTGAACAAATATATCAAACGTAGAACATTTAGTATTCTTGATGTATTTTAAATTTATGAAGAACAAGTATTTGGTTTAGTCAATTCAATAATTGTAATTATGTTGAAATATTGTATAAAGTAGTGTATTTTTGATGTATTTTTTAAGATTAACAGCTTTTCTGACAACAGTACTGTCTTTTTAAGAAAGAGTTTAAGCGCCAAAAAGGGTGGGTACATGTTTCTGTATTGCAATAGCATTCATTAGTATTTAACTAGCTTGGGGAGAATGCTTGAACAACTATGATGAAGCCTTTGGATTAATTGGCAAAAGCACTTAGTTGTTTGAATTGCAAGCCGTTCGAATTGTAATAAACAGTTAACTTCACCGGTTTCAGTATTTGTTTTTTAACATCAAGAAGAAATAAGAAGTTATATAAAAATGTAAAAAGTGCAAATAAATGGAAAAAGATAACAGCATAGGAAAGACATGAAATATTTTTAGGAAGAATGTTGATATTAAGGGAAACATCCAGGTACAATATGGCATGATAAAAGACAAAAATGAAATAGGAGGCACCTAGCAGAAGCAAATTATTAAGAAGAGACAGCAAGAATATACAGAAGAACTATATAAGACGTAGACTAACACAGGTTCATAGATTCATAGATTAATACTAGGCTAACTGCCCTTTTGGGTCATTTGAAACCCTAGCTAGTTACCCCATGTGAGAATCAAACCTTGCACCTTGTGTCTTTAAGGTAAACACCTTAACCATTATGCCATTCTCTCACCCCTTTTTCTCATATCATTAATAAATACAGTGGTATATCCTCTAATTTAGATTCAGATATCTTAACAAGGCTGCAGGATGTGATGACAGTACGGCAGAATTATTTCAAATCCTACAAAATGATACTGTTACAGTATTACTTGGAATTTGCTAGAAAATCTGGAAAACAATAGTAGCCACTGAACTTGAAAAGTTAAATTTATATTCCAATCACAAAAAGGATAATGTTAAAGAATGCTCAAATGACTATATAACTGCATCCATTTCACATGCTAGCAAGGTAGTGTTCAGGAAGGGCAGAAGCACCAAAGATCAAACTGCAAATGCCCACTAGATAACACAGAAAGCAGGAAAGCATGTTAACTCCCAACAAAATATTTACTTCTGCTTTATTTACTAACCCTTATTCCATTGTGTAGACCATAGCAAACTGCTGTAAGTTGTTACACAAATTGGGGCTACCAGATCACCTTATTTGCCAACATGGGAAACCTGTATTCAGAAAAAATGCATAGTTAGAACTGAAAATGGAATAGCTGATCAATTCAAGATCAGGAAAGGGGTGTTACAAGACTGCATATTGTAATCATATTATTTAATTCATATGTTGGGTATTTCTTGCAAAACAATGGGTTAGATGAATCAGATAATGCAATCAAAATTACTGACAGAAGTATTATCAGTCTCAGATATGCAGTGAAACCACTCTGATGGCTGAAAGTGGGGAAGAGTTGAATTGTTAATAAAGGTGAAAGGATAAATTACAAGCATTGGTTTGCTGATTAACATAATGACTATGTGGCTTGTTGGTCTAGGGGTATGATTCTCGCTTAGGGTGCAAAAGGTCCTGGGTTCAAATACTGGACAAGCCCTGGATAAAAGCTGAGTGGTTTAGTGGGCTAATGCACTGTGCTGCAGTTGACAGGGTCGTGGATTTGAAACTTGTCAGGGGATGAGTATTCCCCCCTTTGGTATGTACCTAACCAGGCATATCCAACAACTGGAACGTCCAAAGAGGTTCTTCACTAAAAGAATACAGGGCATAAGCAATATGTCCTATGCAGACCATCTCAAGGCCCAATCCCTGTATTCTACCTCCTACAGGTTTTGAGGGGAGATCTATGCCTGGCATACAGGGCAGTGTCAGACCCACTCTCATGGACCTCCTGTATATCCACAAAACAAACAGTACCAGAATTACCCGTTCTAAAGACTTAAATCTTGCCTATGATATAAATAGGACCTGCTGGAGAGATAGGTATGTATCCCAGAGACTACCCCGTATATGGAACAGGCTCCCAATCCATGTGAAGTAGAGTTCCTCCCTCATCCAATTCAATTGCAACTTGGACAACTGGATGGTAAACCGGAAATTCATCCCTGGTTTGGCACCTATGTCTCTGATGCAAACAGGTAATCTGTAAGTGGTTCATCTCCCAGGCCCATGCTTACTCTTATCCAGGGTATCAGAACTCGTCAGAGATTTGAGATGTATGGCTAAGCTTAAAAAGGCCCTTGTGGTCGTTAGCCTAGTAAACACCTATGAACTATAATTATGTCACCTACCCCTATCAGACTTTGGAAATAGATGGGAAAGAAGAGGAGGCAGTGACAGCTTTTATTTTCCTGGGCTCAAAGACCTCTACAGATGGCAACTGTGCAAATTAAATTAAAATATGCTTCCTTATTGGAAGGAACACAATGGCAAATCTAGATAAGCTTTTAAAAGCAGGGACATCACTTTGTTAACAAAAGTCCATATAGTCAAAGCTATGATTATCTTATTAAGAATATATGTCTGTGAGTGGACTATAAATAAAACCATGTGCTAGAAAATCAATGCTTTAGAATATCAGTGTTAGAGAAAAAGTACAGTTTTGTACCTACCATAAATGTAGATGTTCGAGGATCCACATTGCTGCAGTCCTAACTATTGGGTAGTCCGCTGTCCAGTCACGGCCCGAATACCAGTATATATTGATTGGTCGGGCGGAGGCGCATGCTGCACGCCAGTCCAGGGAGGGTGTACATGCCGCGATGATCCCCATATCAGTCGTTTTTTTGCCCCAGATGTCCTGAGACCCTGAAAAGAAAAGGCCAAAACCAAAAACCCCAAACCCAAATATATAAAAATATATATATATATAAAATATACAAAAATTAGCAGAATATAACCTCCCTCACAAAACCACCCCTACCCACAGAGGGGGGGAGGGAGGAAAGAGAGGGAGCAATGTGTGGATGTGATCCATGAACATCTACATACTGTCAAAACAGTACTATGTTCTACTATGTATTTCATTCCACATTGCTGCAGTCTGGTAGATTCAGCAGAATCAAGAAGAGGAGGGAGGCAAAAAAATCAGCAGCAGCTGATAACAACATTTGCAAAATAATAGTGGCAAAACCAGCCTAGACTTAGAGTAGAGAGGAAGGTGGTAATGCTTAGAGGAAGTAAAATGCAAACTCCAAAGTATGAACTCCCAAAAAATCTTGCTTGCTGCAAAAAAAAAAAAAAAGTTCTGTGAGCTGGCAGAGCCCTAGTGGAATGAGGCCCATCATCTTGAATCTCTCCTTGCCATGATGGGAAATGCAATGCAATGCAAAAAACACAAATCAATATAGAAATTGTTTTTTTGACAGGCCTTGCCCTGAGAACTCAAAGAAAAGAAACAACAAACACTGAGACTAAAAACTGCTGCCTGCTCAACAAATCATAATTGCCTGCTATGCCAATACTTGTGTGTAACCTTTTCTTTTCTTTTATCTTTGGGATCTGCATAAAATGTGAAATCATAGTGAGCTGAAATTGCTGCAGCATGAATCTTAGTGGAAGAGAGACAGACAAACCTTTGTCCAATAAGTAAGATAGATAAGAGCCACACACAAAAATTAGGCTCCAATCTCCAAATTCTTTTTAGTGCAGTCCAAAAATAAATCTTCCATTTTTTTTCTTACACTTTCCTTGTTGTACAGGTCTTCTGGCTTCATAATCACATTTAAAACTTGTTGAAGTTGAGACCTGCTGCTGTCAAAACAGAATATGCCAGGCTGTTAGATGAAGATCTATGTCTGGAGTTCCCCAGGACACTGTCAACTTTGAAATACATGAAGATCAGTTTCTACCACATGACAGTTGTGTTGTCTGTTAAGAATCAACACCTGCCCTGGAAGAACTCCTTCTTGAAAGCCATTAATGCAAACTGGACTGCACATCCTTCATCATGTTGATATAGTAGATGTGTAGTCTGGCAGGCACTTTTCTTGTATCCACTTTTTCCATTTAGATAGGCTCCCCAAGCAATGTCTGGGCATCTGTTTTTGTAGAATTTATTTGCCTCTGGCGTCTGAGAGTCACCCCTTGTTTAGTTTAGGTGACATTCCCCACCACAAAAAATCTTTTTTTTTTGAAGTGTTGAATTTGATGACCAAATCCCAATGTGTGGCAGTGCTGTGTCCATACATTTTTTCCATACCATTGTCCTCATGGTTTATTGGGAAGCACCAGATTGGAGATGCCATGAACCTAAAGTTTGAAAGGACTGAAGGAGTCAGCCCGCTGACTGTCAGGGTGCTGATGGAAGTAACTGGAAAGATTCTTTTTGGAACCTGTTCTTTGTATTTGTTTGTTTGGGCTGTAAAGGCCATCTACCCTGCTGCACATGTCTTGAGAGGGTACTAGACTGGACTTTATTTCTAGACTGGACTTTATTAGCATTAGTTAATAGCCTAGCCTAGGCATCTGCTCTAATAAGTTGTATTCCAAATTTGAGCCAGAATCAGGTCTTGATTCAGAATCAGGCATCGTCATAGTCCAAGTAAGGATAGCCTGAAAGTCCTTTTATCACAAGAAAGCTAACCTTGGAGCCAGAACCTTTGTGAATACTCTGAAAGGCAATGCAGACTGATAATGAGAAGAAAACAGCTCGAAAATAAAGGACTTTTTCTGCAACTTAGTCTTATATGCACATGAAGGTAAGCTTTGAGATAGTAAGCTTCCTTGAGATCTAAACCATCAGCCAGGGTTAAAAAAGTTGAAACGCCAACAAAGCTGTTTTGACGTCAACATTTTTGAACTGGAAATTGAGGATGTATAAATGATATATCCTAAATGGGTAATCCAGTCTCCCCGGTACTAATCCCTAGGTAATAAAAACAGGAAAGAGAATAATGGCCCTTATGGAGCCTGGCACAGGCCATGGGGAGTGAGTGATGTCTTTGCTTGAAAGAAATTTGTTGTCCTCTTGTCTTTGTAGAGGAGGAATGTTTGGCATGCAAAAGGTAAAGGAGTGGAATATGTAAATCAAAAAGAAAACCTAATGGAACATGATATCAGAACCCATTTTGTCTTTTGATTAAAATCCCAATTTTCTTTGAAACCTTGAAAGCTGAGGCACAGAGTTGCCAGGCATGGCAAGGTTGGCTGGACTGGAGGCTGCCCCGGAAGACCCTGCCTGCTGTGGGACTGACCCTGCCCTCACCTGCCAGGTGAAGGCTGCCCCTACCCTGCCTAGGCCTACACCTAAAAGCACCCTTAAGCTCTCTGCCCCTACCCTAGACAGTCCCCATTCTACTAAAGGAATCATACTAGGCCTGAGGCATCTCAACAGCAAAAATCCTTAACAGTTTGCATAGACTTAGCATTTAAAAAATTCTTAGTTTGCATAGACTTGCTTTTGTCCTCCATCTTCTTTAAAACTGTAAAGGCATCCAAAATCTTTGTCTTCACATAACATAGCTAAGTTCTGATCTCCCCAGGCGTTAGGATCTCTTGGCCTCTGAAGAACAGAACCAGTGGCAGTTGCTTCTGCACTGCAGCAATGTGGAATGAAGAACATCTTTTTATAATTCAATGGACAAGCAGATTAAATTAGACAGTACATAAGAAAATAAACTCAAATAATTTGATGATAGGTATGATAGTATAAGAAAAATGAAATACTGTGGCCTCATAATGTGAAGACAGAATTCAGTACAGAAGACACTGATGCTGAGAAGGATTAAAGGCCAAAAAAAAGGGAAGGCAAAAGCTAAGGAGGACAGTCAGCATTAATGAAGTAAAGAATATGAACTTGCAAGACCTTTAACAGACAGGTCCGATGTGCTGATTTCCTTAAGGTCACCAGAAGTAAGACTCAGCTAAGTAATTTAATAACAACAAATGTGGGTTTCAAATGGAAACTAAAGTTGCTACACAAAAGTTAAGCCAGCTCTACCTTCCATATGTTTACCAGGTCTTACTCTGTCAACAAAAGCAAAATTAAGAGAATTTAATCACTCAAACCCACAGAACTAGTACCCAGATGTGCATTAACTAGATTGCTGCAGCTTGTCAAAGACGGCTCTGCTTTATGATTCTGCAACTCACATTCAGTAATGATACCTGTCTTGCAGTGTGTATTTACTCAATGCAACTAGAAGCAAAAGGTGTCTGGCAGCCCCTTAAGGAAACATTTATACTACTCCTGTTCATAACACGTATACACAACTGAATTATTTTTGTTTTATATTTAAAGACAATAATATGCTTTGAAAAGTAGCTCTTAAGTAGATGTTAATTAGAACAAACTGCACTATACATGTCACATTCTGACACTGCAGCTTTTGTCAATGGGACAGACCTACCTTCAGAGCATAGACTCCCATTCGACCAGGCACCTTATAGAAAATTCCTTCATCCCCTCGAGAATTTATATGTAGCATAGCATTTAGACAGGCAAGAGGAGATGTACCACTAGAAAAAGAAACACAAATTTATAGTTATATAATGAAATAATAACCTTTACGGTTTTATTTTACAGCAAGACCTTTTTTCACTAAGCATACCAAACTTGGCTGTTTGTGTTGCATCAGTCATGTAGACCACAAAGTGGAAACTACTTGAAAATGAAAAACATAAAAATGTCTTGTCTGATCAATTTCATATTCCCCATGAAGCTCTGCTGCTCAAATATGTCAGCAGGAGAAAATGGAAAAAGTCAATTGTCATTGTCTAATCTTCTTGCTTGAGGGAAGCATTAAGACCTTATACTTGGCACTCTGTCAATACATTTTGGCAAACAGCTTGGTTTACTTTTTTCAGGTACATCTGATAAATTTCCACTCATACAGTCACATAGGCTATGTGCAATTTTACTTCACATCTGCTTTTAATGACATACCTCTAGCATCATGTAAGAATGTATTCAATCAACGACTCCAGACTGCTAGAATATTCCTACTTTTAATATAGTCTAGCAGATACAGCTTCTTGTCTAACTTTGCTCCATATTCACATCTTGTATTAGTAAATAAATAGATTAGTTCTGATTAGTTCTTTTTGGCTCCTGCCTAAATACTGAACTGAAATACAACCCCTGCACTAGCAAACATTAAAGGACAGTTCACAGTGTGTCCCTCAAGCAGAAAGCCCATATACTACGCAGTAATGTAACTCATTCTACCCCCCACGCTCGAATGCAAAACAGCAAACCCAGCAGCAACAGCAGCACCACAAACTTAAATCCAGTACTGTTAAGAGACTATCTACTACCCCACAAAATATCTACAGTTGAATCATTATTTCGCACCCAGTGTTATGATTTACTGTTCTTCTTGTGTCTTAAGAAGAAAGGCATTCACTGCTAGAGACACAGATCAGAGGACAAAAAGTAGATTCATTAACAGGGATGGCCAGGTAAAGAAAAATACAGCATCTACTGGAAGGATTCCTCTAGAAGTTACTGGAGGAATTCTGCTAGATAGAATGCACAAGCATGCATGGCAGGTGACAGATGGAAGGGTGATGGGTACAGCATACAGAAAAATATACCTTTAAATATACTAATGCCTAGCTACATAGAGCACATGTCGTGTAGTACACTTCTTCCTGGAATGGACACAATACTTACATTAAAAGCTTCATAATGACTGAAAACACATCCAGTGTATGTGTCCTTTGCTGGCATACTAACAAACATCCAGAGGTGAACCACTATTGACTGCCTGGATGACAGCCCTTCAGGGATCAGGTAGGCTTGATGGTTTGCAGGCACAGGGCAAAATCATACAAAACATCCAGCTGTGATATGATGTCACAAGTAAAGAAATCTATATGTAAAAGTGAAGTACATTTGTTTGTAAGACTTATTATGAAATGCAGAAGCATAAATTCACATACAGAAATGGTCCATTGCAATCATCAGAAATTCTGTTATTGCAAGGAAATTTTGCAGAAAATTAGAAGCTTTGAATCCAAAAATTCAGTCTGTTTTTTACTGACAGTGGAACAGCCAAGAGGCCTGTACAGTATGCCACATTTCCACAGCTCTCTTAGGAATAATCCTTGGAGGTAGTTACTCATTTACTTATCAATAAGAGTGAAAAGACAGCACAAGAACAAGTTCAGGGACTATGGCAAGCCTAGTAAAATCTCGTCATTTATTCTTTACAAGGGCATAAAGTCATACAAGGCTACAGATGCTTATGTTACTCAGCTAAAGACTTTGAATTTAGTGTGTTGTACGATTCATTAACAACTGACAGAAATGTTTGTGATATAAGAAATGATCAAACAAAGGGCAGGTTATTATGAGAAGATCTGGCTTTATCAAAATCTGTTTATGCATGCAAAGAGGCTGAATTTGCAAGTACACCATTAAATGTATTAAACGAATAAATAGCTTCATGAAAGAAAAAATGTAAGTCGAACAAAAACACCAAAATAAGAAGTGAGAATGAACTGTAATAGCACTGGTAATGAGAAAGACAGCCACAAGGTGCACACAAAGTACATTCCACTTTGAATTCAAGCCTTGTCTACTACGTGTGGATATAAGCCTGACAGGAAGACATGTTTTGGATTTAAATAGCAGAATCCATGGTATAATCATTTTCAAGCATGTACAAAAGGAGCAACAACAACCTTCACAACTTCCCAGTGGATTAAGGCTGTTAGTAGTTAATGAGCTACTTCTTAATGAGCTACTTCTTGTAGTCCAGGATTTGACTCCGTCAGTCTCCATTTGCCCAGTGTTCAACCCTGACCAACTTGCTTAACCAGACAGTACTCGTGGGCTGAGTCAGAAAAAGGTTCATGTGGATCAGTGCTCTACTCCAGTTAACAAGCACAAATTAAACCTGAGCATGAAAGCAAATTACAGTACAAAAATGAGACAGTTCATACACCTAAATCTGAACATGTATGATGTATCTATCCCAGTGAGACGAGTGCAAAAGAGGACTGCTGGCAAGAAATGTTGTTTAACTTAAAAGTAAGTACAAGTGCAGAATATAATATCAAGTCTGAAGATACTTCTGAAGCACTGGAGTTAAAATGCACTGAACACAAAGCAGTGTGCTCATCATTATCATATTCAAGGTGACGAAGTGTCAAAAGCTACTGTCATGTGAATATAAAAATAAAAAATACATGACACTGCATCAAATCATAAAACTTTACAGAAGCTAATCCACTTAGTATTAAGTCATTTGGCTGGTGAAAAAATAGAAATGGTAAACAACTTTACAATGCAAAAGCAAACAGAGGCTGCATTTCGATACACATTCAAGAACCATTCACCAGTTGCACAGACATCTCAAATATATTTTAGAGTTATAGCAAAGAAATCTTTCATGAGAATATTGATTTTATAGATTCATAGAGTAGTACTAGGCTAAGTGCCCTTGAGGCCATTTTAAGCCTAGCCAATTACCCCATGTGAAAATCAAACCCTGCACCTTGTGTCTGTAAGGTAAACACCTTAACCATTATGCCAACCTCCCACCCCCCAAGGCTTACAACGTTTGCCAGGAGAACATCATATACAAATAAATACTAATGTAATGCCAGTGGTACAAGCTATAAAGAATTAGCAGTCAGAAGTAGAACTGAGCATCAGTTGAAGTGAATGGAAGGCTTAGGCAACATTAAGAAGGAAACTGAGCCAAAAGAATGAAATGTATAAAAATGGCAAGATTCACGATGTATTGATCCATGCAATCTGAATAACTTGATTAAAAGACAGCATAAACTGTTGCTTACAGCTGAATAATTGGTCTCAGCAATGCCAAATGCTACATTCATTTCAGTAACAGATTTTCTGTCAAAAGAAGACAGATTAAGAAAGCTGTAAACTATGTACATTTAACACACTATGGAAGAAATGTTTCCTTAGACTTCAATTTGGCATTTCGTCAGTGCCAAAGGTGTTACACACAGCTGCTGCACAATAGAGTGAAGTCTTGCAAGGTAATGTAAACATGATCACTTATTAGGATCAGACACAAGACAAGCATGTCAACAAACTGATACAGCTGTTAATTAGACTAAGTCAACATGTTAAACAAAATCAAATGTAAAATAAAAGTAACAAGTCCAAATTGCATGGACTATATTCTAATATCAGGTGGACTGAAGGCTGTTACACAAAAATGTCAAAGCAAAAACACAAATGCCAAAGTCAGTAAACAAACAAGCGTTACAGACACTTCTAGGAATAAACCAGTAGCTTTCAAAGTATGGACCTAATATGTCTGAGGCATGTGGAGATGGAGCCTCAGAGTTCTAAAGTGATTAAATGTTCTAACATCAGGCCCTGGGAGCAAAACAGCAACAGGCAGCTGTCCATATATGGAAAAATGTGACTGCCCCTAAGCCAAACAGCCAACACTGCCAAAGTTCCATAATTCAAAAACAATCTCTAGCAAAACTTGTACTGCACCAAAAGGACCCCAGGCATCGACTCCAGAAAGGAAGTCCATACCACAAAACAACTGAGAATCAGTTAAAACCACAGGATTTATTCACCTTAACATTCAAAGGGCATTGATAAAAACTGAAAATGTCGAATCACCTGAAATCTAAGAAATAATCAATCAAGCAATTAAAAAAACAATCAATCAAATGTATTTAACAAGGTGAAGTCTATGTTTCTAACAATAAATAATATTAATACAAATGTATGCCTATTTAATGAAAATAAACAGCTCACAAAATTATAACATGACAGTCAATAATTAAAAAAAAAAACTTGTGGGATTGAATTACCATTTTGTATTTTTAGCTATCACAAATTGCTTTCCACTGGAGAGAGTCAGAATGGATCCCCACAGCTCTTACATTTTAGGCATATAAAGTAATCTGGAATAATAACCTGATAGTTTAAAGGTAGAAGAAACATTTTATGGGACTTCCTGAACAGTGGCTTTATTAGAGGACCTATCCTTCGCAGGACAGATCTGAACCATTATGGAATATGCTATGGACTTTCTTTGGCAGTAAATTTTATTCTGTTCCACCCCCAACAATCACTGAACACAAAAATCCATTGATATTCCCAAGTTATTGTACTTCTATACAAAAAGGACTGAGAAGGAGGGTATCCGTGATCACAGGGAATCCTTTGCTGTTTTTTTTTTTTTTTGGTGAGGTTTGATTTAGAACTGATAAAATTCTGCCCCTTCTTTGTCTTTCTTGCCACCAGATACTGTTTCTCCCAACAAGGTCTAGCTCTAGAATACTGACCACAAAAAAAGAACCTCAAGTACAAAAGTACAGTTGTATACACTTACCATAAATGTACATGTCCGAGTGTATTCACTGTTGCAATCATCACATTTGGGTTATCTGCCTGCAGGTAGTCCTCAGCCGGTCTGAATACCAGAGTCTTGGATTCCTGTGTCGGATGCTGTCTCTTCTTCCATGACGCCAGGTCATCAGGGGTATAAAACATGCAGCCGACGCCATTACATCAGTTTTTTCTTGCCCCAGATGTCAGGTGCCCCACAATGGGAAGCAGTTATATGTTATGGTACATCTCCATCAAAAAGCAAATACACCAGAAAGCTTAAATACACCAAACAAGAAGGAAAGGTAGAGCCAAGAGAAGTCAGGGGGCTGGAGGGAGGGTAACCAGGACTGCAACAGTGAATACACTCGAACATCTACATTTATGGTAAGTGTACACAACTGTACTATGTTCTTCATGTTTCACTGTTGCAGTCATCACATTTGGGTTGATTCCCAAAGCTAAGGAAGGGAGGAGGAAGTTAGAGAGCATTAGGATCAGCTATTAAGCCCCGCAAGACTGCAGTGGCAAAACCAGCTTTGGATTTAGAAAAAAGATAGGTATGTGGTAATGCTTGGTGAAGGTATGTACAGAGCTCCAGGTAGCAACTTCTAGGATGTCCCTGGTAGGGACTCCTCTGAGAAAGACTGTAGAGGTAGATGCAGCCCTGGTGGAATGTGATCTTATCCCCTGTGGGGTAGGTTTTCCATGGTGCTTATAGCAGACATTAATGCAATGGGCTATCAATTTAGAAATGGTTTGCTTTGAAATGGCCTTCCCCTCTGCCCCTGCAGCAAAGCCAACTAGCAGCTGTTCAGATTTTCTGAGAGGCTTAGTCCTGCCCAAATAAAATCTAAGTTGTCTGTGCACGTCCAGAGAGCGCAGTATTCATTCTCCTTTGTTTTGTGGATTAGGGAAAAAGGGAGGCAAATGAATGGACTGATTTAGGGCCACACTAGACACCACCTTGGGCATAAAGGAAGGGTTGGTCCTGAGAGAAATCCTGTCTGCACGGAAGATAATGAAGGGTTCCACCGCCATAAGGGCCTATAATTCAGACACTCTTTTAGCTGAAGTGATGGCTAGAAGGAAAGTACAGTTTTGTACCTACCATAAATGTAGATGTTCGAAGATCCACATTGCTGCAGTCCTTACTTATGGGGGTAGTCCGCGGTCCTCGGTCGGCCCGAATACCAAAGTATTAGGCTGACGTCGTTCATGGGCGCCTAGAACTGACATCAGAGCGTCAGGGTATAAAGGCGCATGACCGACGTCATATCCTCAGTCTTTTCTTGCCCCAGATGTCAGAAGGCCAAACAAGAAGGCCACAGCCAAAAACAGAATACCTCCCAAAAACATGCCCAACAACAACCATCACCTAAAGCATAGCACCATGTCAAACTACAGTGGGGAAGGAGGGAGGGTAAATTGGACTGCAGCAATGTGGATCTTCGAACATCTACATTTATGGTAGGTACAAAACTGTACTATGTTCTTCATCTCACATTGCTGCAGTCCTTACTTATGGGTAGAATCCCAAAGCAACGGGAAAGGGAGGTTGGTAAAAATCATAAAGCATTAGGGGCTGCTAGAATACCCTGTAAAATTGCAGTGGCAAATCCAGCCCTAGACTTAGAATAAAGAGGAAGGTGGTAATGCTTAGAAAAAGTATGCACTGAACTCCAAGTAGCTGCCTCTAAAATGTCTTTTGTAGCTACCCCCCTTAGAAAGGCCGTGGAAGTAGCAGTAGCCCTAGTGGAATGAGGCCTGATTCCAGCAGGAATCTCCTTACCATGATGGGAATAACAGAAAGAAATACAAAACCCAATCCATTTAGAAATAGTTTGTTTTGAAACAGGTTTACCCTGTGAACCCAAAGCAAAAGAAACAAACAACTGCTGAGACTGTCTGAACTCCTTGGTTCTGCTCAAATAATAACGCAACTGCCTGTGAATATCCAAAGTATGCAAAATTTTCTCCCCTTTATTTTGGGGTTTGCATAAAAGTAGGCAAATGAATAGTTTGGTTTAAGGCCACACTAGAAACCACTTTAGGCATAAAGGAAGGATTAGTGCAAAGATACCCTATCCTTATGAAAAATCAGGAAAGGCTCCACTGCCATGAGGGCCTGTAATTCAGAAACCCTTCTTGCAGAGGTAATGGCCAACAAAAAGCAGTTTTCCATGACAAATACTTTAACTCGGCAGTAGCTGCAGGCTCAAAAGGTTGTAGAGTAAGTTTTCCAACACAAAATTGAGATCCCAAGCAGGAGTAGGAGCTCTTGGGGGTCTTATATTCTTTGCCCTCTAAGAAATTGCTTAAACAAAGGATGAGAGAATAAAGGAGGGTCACAATCATAGTGAGCAGAAATGGCTGCAGCATGGACCTTTATCGAGGAGAAAGACAAACCCTTGTCCAATAACTCAGTAAGATATTGAAGAGCAACACTTAAATCAGGTTTGGAGACATCAAAGTCCTTTCCTTTGCTCCAAATAAAAAATCTCCTCCATTTATCAGCGTAAACTTTCCTGGTACTAGGCCTCCTGGCCTCCAAAAGAACATTCAAAACTTGTTGTGGAAGCAGAGACCCTCCAGAGTCTAAAACAGAATATGCCAGGCTGTTAGATGCAGAGACTGAATCTTGACATTGAGGAAGTGATTGCCCTCTTGTGACAAAAGGTGCGGAATCAAAGGCAGAGGCCATGGAGGTTCTCGTACTAAACTCCTCAGTAGTGGGTACCAGTGTTGTCGAGGCCAATCCGGTGCTATCAAAATCATGGTTAGCTTGTCTTGTCTGGCCTTCAAAAGTACCTTGGGAAGAAGAGGCAGAGGTGGAAAGGCATATACATGCGGATTGTTCCAACTGAATGATAGAGCGTCCACCTTCCAAGCTGTGTGATGAAACATTTTTGTGCAAAACTTTGGCAACTGGTAATTTAGTGGAGAAGCGAACAGATCTATGTCTGGAGTTCCCCATAACACTGTCAATTTTTGAAATACATGAGGATCCAATTTCCACTCGTGAGGATCCACTATTTGTCTGCTCAACACATCTGCTAAGGAGTTCTGAGCTCCTGGTAGAAACCTTGCCTGAAGATTGAGGTGTAGATTGAGAGCAGTTTCCCACAAAATCATCGCTTGCCTGCAAAGAGGGTAAGAATGGGTCCCCCCTTGCTTGTTGATGTACCACATGACAGTAGTGTTGTCTGTTTGAATCAACACCTGCCCTGGGTGAAGTAAATCTTTGAAAACCATCAATGCAAACTGGACCGCTAACATTTCCTTTAAGTTGATATGCAAATGTTGGAGTTTGACAGGCCACGTGTCTTGCACCCATTTTCCATTGAGGTGTGCTCCCCACGCCTTGTCCGAGGCATCTGTCGTTAGAATCTGACTCGCCTCTGGCCGGGTCACAGAGAGTCCCTTGTTTAGGTGACATTCCTGAGCCCACCACAAAAACTCCTTCTGAATGCAAGGTATTATCTGAATGACAGTGTCTAGATCTTGGCAGTGCTGTGTCCATACATTTTTGAGATACCATTGAAGCTTCCTCATATGCAATTTGGCATTGGGAAGCACCAGAA
The DNA here is from genome assembly GCF_019279795.1 of Protopterus annectens. Classification (NCBI taxonomy): domain Eukaryota; kingdom Metazoa; phylum Chordata; order Ceratodontiformes; family Protopteridae; genus Protopterus; species Protopterus annectens. The sequence goes on from NC_056729.1 coordinate 1,406,533,053, forward strand.
TACAAGATGCCATGAACCCCAAGGCTTGAAGGACTGTCCTTGCAGTCAGCCTGGACCGTAGAGACATTTGATGGAAATAAAGAGAAAGGCTTCTTTGTTTGTCCGGGGTCAAAAGGCCATCTGGGAAGCTGTATTCAGTCTCACACCCAGAAAGCACATGTCCTGAGAGGGTACTAGACTGGACTTTGTTTCGTTCACAGAATACCCTAGGCATCTTAACACTGCCATCACATACTGTAGATGATGAAGAAGTTCGTCCCTTTCTTGTGCAATAATCAGGCAATCGTCCAAATAAGGATAAATCTGTATTCCTCTTAGTCTGAAAAAGGCTATCACTGGAGCCAGAACCTTTGTGAACACTCTGGGCGCAGTAGATAAGCCAAAGGGCAATGCAGAGAACTGATAATGTAAATTTCCAGCCCGAAAACGCAGGTACCTCCTGCAACTGGGCCTGATAGGAACATGAAGGTAAGCCTCTTTGAGATCCAGAGTAACCATCCAGTGATCCTTTCCCAACAGAGGTAAAAGCTGTTGTAAAGTCAGCATCTTGAACTTTGGAATGTCCAAATAAGTGTTGAGGATAGATAAATCCAAAATTGGTCTCCACGTGCTTCCTTTCTTTGGAACTAGAAACAGGCGAGAATAAAATCCTAGGCCCACTTCTGACAGAGGAACTGGCTGTATAGCTCCTATTTGAAGAAGTAAAGAAATTTGTTTGTGAGCCTCTATCCTTTGCCGAGGAGGGACGTCTGGCATACCCATGAAAGGAGGCATGGTATGGAAATAGAACTTGTAACCTCGGTTTATAATGTCCAATACCCATTTGTCCCGGGTGACTAAATGCCAATTTTGCTTGAAAAGAGCCAACTTTCCTCCCAAAGGAGCTGCCAGGCAAGAAGAATCTGGCAGCTGAAAATGCAGGTCATTGGGCCTGTTTACGAAAGGACTGGCCCCTGCCCTCACCAGCAGATTGAGCAGGCGAACTCCATTGTCTCGGCCTGAAGGTACTCTGAGCTCTGCCCCTACCACGCTTAGATCTACCCCTAGACTGAGAATCAGAAGAAGGGTACGTCCACCCCTTAGTAGGCCAATTTCTACTAAACTTTGGAGGTTGTACCTGCAAAAAATCTTTAACAGTCTGCAAAGACTTAGCCTTGTCTTCCATTTTCTTTAAGACTGACTCCACAGGAGGACCAAATAAAACTTCAGACTGTAAAGGGGCATCCAGAATTCTAGACTTAACATGCTCAGACAAATTCTGATCCTTAAGTCAGGCGTGCCTCTTAATAACTGAACCAGTGGCAGCCACCCTAGAAGAAGCCTGTAAAGCATCAAAACCACATTGCAAAGAGTGCTTTCCCACCTGTTCAGAAACATGCACTAAATCCTGCAATTCTTTACACTCTATGCCCTCTGCTAAAGCATCCACTTTAGATCTTAGCTGAGAAAGGAGGAAATTCTGATACTTCAACATATGAAACTGGCAGTTCAAAGCTCTCATTGCTAAAGTAGAAGAGGTATACACCTTCTTACCCCATCTATCCAAAGCTCTAGCTTCCTTATCCAGAGGAACCGGATTCTTAACAACAGAGGCTCTAACACCCTTAGGCCCCTGACTAATCGTTTCTGGGTCCACCCTAGGACTCTTATACAGATATTTATGAGCCTCAGGCACCCTGTAATACCTGTCCGGTTTAACTGGAGCAGAAGGCACAGAATCTGGATTAAGGGAAGCTTCCGAGAAAACATCTGAAACAACATCCAAAACCGAAGGTATAGCTAAGGGTCTATGCTGTGGTAAAAACAAGAACTCCCTAAGTCTCTTCCGTGAATCAGAGTAATCCTGTCCTTCCCACTTAAAATGCTCCCTCATGGAATGCAGAGTTTCAGAAAATGAAAAATCCTCTGGAGGAGAAGCAGAAGGAGTGGAATCCTCTGCATCAGAATCAGAATAAGGAGGAAATCTTGAATGTCTTCAGCAGAAGACTCTGAATCATCTGAGGCCTGCTCCAAACTTTCCAACTCTGGCTCCATCCTGGGCCTCTTATCAGGAGGGGGCATAGAACCTCTAATTAAAGTAATCAAATCCTCTGCCATTTTAAGCATGTGCTTTTTAGGCACAGACCCTGAAGAACCAGAACTGACACCAGAGGAAGGCAAAACAGACCTGCCCTTAAAAGGAGCCTTAGAAACAGTAACAGAAGGCCTAACCACCTTAGGCATAGAAGGGAGAATAGTAACCTGAGAGGCCCCTTCAGCCTGACCTGCCTCCTGAGAGGCCACATCTTGTAAAATCAAAGTTTCCCCCTGGGACTCAATAGAAACTTCAGCCGGATCCAGCTGTTCAGCTGTAGCTTCTAAAGATCCGGCGTCCGTAACAGACGAATCATCCTGCCTAGGCTTTAAAGATTTGTCTTTGCGCTTCTTAGAAGAAGCAGGCGTCGGAACATCCGACGGCATATTATAATTACACCTTTTGCCAAAGACTAACCTAGCGCAATCTAACCTCCGTTTTATAGTGCTTATTAAACCTAGCACAAAACCGACACCCGACTACGTGCTCCGGTCCCAAACAAGGAATACAAAGCGAGTGGTAATCCCTATGCGGTATCTGTTTCCGACAAGAAATACAATTATTCACTTTTTCTGACATCCGGTAAGTAACTGAGGCAAGAAAAAACAAAAATATTCCAACGGGTACTTAGCCAACTTGGTATCGGTCTGAAACTCCAGCGAAAAATTTCAGAACGCCGAACGGCACTTGCAACGCTGCTTCTGCATCGGACCATGCGGCAAAAAAGACTGAGGATATGACGTCGGTCATGCGCCTTTATACCCTGACGCTCTGATGTCAGTTCTAGGCGCCCATGAACGACGTCAGCCTAATACTTTGGTATTCGGGCCGACCGAGGACCGCGGACTACCCCCATAAGTAAGGACTGCAGCAATGTGAGATGAAGAACATGGCTGTTTTCCAAGAAAGGAATTTCAACTCTGCAGTTGCTGCTGGCTCAAAGGGAGGGAGAGTGAGCTTTTCCAATACAAAATTAAGGTCTCAGGCTGGAGTAGGAGATCTCCGGGGGGGGGGGGGGGTCTTAAGTTTTTGGCCCCTCTAAGGAATTGCTTTAGCAGGGGGTGAAAAAAGAGGGGTGGCTCAGTATTATAATGTGCTGAAATGGCAGAGATATGAATTTTAATTGACAAGAAGGATAGGCCCTCGTGGAGCATTTCTGTTAAGTACTGAAGAATACGAGGTAAGCTGGGCACCGTTGTACCCATCCCCTGAGTCTGGCTTCAGGAACAGTATCTTTTCCACTTTTCAGCACAGGATTTTCTAGTACTAGGCCTCCTTGCCTCCAGAATGACATCTAGCACCTGCTTACTGAGGGATGCTATTGGAGAGCTCAAGGAATTAGCCAGGCTGCAAGGTTCAGGGTTTAAAGCTGAGGATGCAGAATCTGGCCCGCCTGCTGGGACAGCAGGGAAGGGGTCTGAGGCAGGTGCCATGGTTCCAGTAGTGTCATACTGTGCAAGAGGGGGTACCAATGCTGGCGTGGCCAGTGTTGTGCAATCAATATTGTCCATGGCTTGTCCTGTTTGATCTTTAGCAGTACCTTCGAGAGGAGAGGCAGAGGGGGAAAGGCATAAACTGAGAGACTTTCCCAGGTAAAGGGCAGGGCATCCACTTTCCAGGCTTGACTGTGGGAAGTCCTTGTGCAGAACTTGTGCAATTGGTAGTTCTGAGGGGAGGCAAACAGGTCTACCTCTGGAGTCCCCCATTTGTTCCTCAAGAGGATGAATATTTTTGGTTTCAGTTTCCATTCGTGTGGGTCCATGAGATTTCTGCTTAGGTCATCTGCCAGTGAATTTAGCTTGCCTGGCAGGAATTGAGCTTACAGGTGCACTTGATAGCTCAAGGCTGTGTTCCACAGAGCCATGGATAGTCTGTAGAGAGGGTACGAGTGAGTTCTACCCTGCTTGCTTATGTACCACATAACTGTGGTGTTGTCTGTCTTTACCAATAATTGTCTGGAAGGCTGTCAGGGAATTCTGTACAGCTAACATTTCTTTTTGGTTGATATGCAGGTGCATCTGTCTCAGGTTCTATTTGCCCTGAATGCACTGCCTTGCCAAGTGAGCTCCCCATGCATAGTCTGATGCGTCTGTTGTTAGGGTTTGGGCAGCAGGGGGTAGAGTGAAAGGGAGCCCCTTGTTGTGGTAGCAGGCCTCTGCCCACCAAAGGAACTCTGTCTTTATACAAGGAATGATAGGAATCATTGATTCCAGGTCCTGAGAATGTTGACACCATAGGCTTTTTAGATACCACTGTAGTTTCCTCATATGCAGTCTTGCATATGGAATTAGTAGAATGCAAGAGGCCATGAACCCCAGGGCTTGCAGAATTTTCCTTGCAGATAGCTGGGTCTTTGTGGCCAATAGTTTGAAGTAGGTTGTCAAATAAACTTGTTTCTCTGGAGTGGGGAAAGCCATCTGGGAAGTTGTGTTCAAGTTTGCTTCCAGGAATACAATCTGTTGGCATGGTACTAGGTGAGATTTATTTTTGTTTATGGTGTACCCCAGAGAGGTTAGAAGTTTCTTTACAAATGCCAGATGATTTAATATCAAGTCCTGGCTTTCTGCCTGAATCAGACAATCGTCCACGTATGGGTATATTTGAATTTTTCTCTGCCTGCAAAATGCAAGGGCTGGAGCTAGACACTGTGAATACACTGGGCGCAGTAGATAAGCCAAAGGGAAGTACAGAGAACTGATAGTGCATGGAACCTGACCTGAAGCGTAGGTATTTCCTGTAAGATTCCCTTATTGGAATGTGCAGATAAGCTTTGTTTAAGTCTAAGGTTGCCAACCAGGTATCTTTGCCTAGCATAGGAAGCAGCTGTTGAAGTGTTAGCATTTTGAATTTTGAGATTAACAAAAAGGTGTTTAGAATAGAGAGGTCCAGAATGGGATGCCAGGAGCTGTCTTTTCTGGGTACCAGGAAAAGTCTTGAATAAAAACCTTGTCCCCTTTCTTCTGCTGGGACAGGCTGAATAGCCCTGATGCTTAGAAGAGAGAACCTGCTGTTGGGCCTCTGCCCACTGATTTGGGGGTAGGTCTGGCCAACCATTTGAGGCTGGTAGGGTGTGGAAGTGGAATCTGTATCCTTGGGAAACTATATTCAAAACCCATTTGTCCTGCGTAATGAGTTCCCAGTTTTTTGCATGCAGGGCGAGCTTTCCTCCTAAGGGAGCAGGCAGTTGAGCAGGGCTTGGAAGGGTTAAGGTTAAGTCATTGCGCTATTTTTCTGTAGGGGGGTGCCTTACTACTCCCTGGTTTGGAAGTGGGAGCCCCCCACTGCTTAGGCCTGTGCGTAACCTGAGACTGTAACCTAGGTGGTCTGCTGTTCCTGGGTTTGGACTGAAAAGGCCTAGAAGAGACTGGAAAGGACCAGTTCTTTGAAGGCCAATGCCTACTAAATCTGGGAGACTGTACTTGCAGGAAATCTTTAACAGTTTGCATAGATTCAGCTTTTTCCTCCATCTTTTTGAGGACTTCTTCTGCTTTGTTGCCAAACAGGCGGTCTTGGTTTAAGGGAGCATCCAGTAATTTAGCTGTAACATGATCTGGCAAGTTTTGCTCCTTAAGTCAAGCATGCCTTCTAAGTACAGACCCAGTGACAGCACCCTGCAAGATGCTTCTAAAGAGTCAAAACCACATTGCAAAGTATGTTTACCAACTTGTTCTGCAGAAAGCATTAAATCCTGTAACTCTTTGTGTTCAGCACAGTCAGGAATCAACATCATTTTCTGTTTAAGTAGTCCCAGGTCATGCTGGAGGGCTAGATTGCTGTCCCAGAGACTTCCCATACTCTGGAACAGGCTACCCATC